>NW_027451248.1:0-35145 GCF_964194025.1 Convolutriloba macropyga | reverse complement strand
ATATATATATATATATATATATATACATATATATATATATATATATATATATATATATATATATATATATATATATATATATATATTCGTCAGTTAGTAAACTCTGGTTAGTATTTCAATTTATTTATAGCTGTGCGTAATTTTATAACTCTGCGTATATAATTATGTTAAAAACTTTGAGTAATATAAAAATTCGAATAATGAGGCGAAGAAAATTTCAGCAAGAGTTCAGCGCATTCGCCTCTTAGGTTTTTTTAAGGGGAAAAACATGTGTTTACGTCAGTTACCAAAAATTCGTTTAAGAAATTGTTCCTGAGTTAAACCCCGATCAGAGATGCATTTCTGGTAGGCCATACAGGAATTTTCCGGGTAGATTTCGATTACGAAAGTTTTTTTTGCTGTTTAGAAGAAGCTATAGGCACTATACAAGTGGAGATAAAAGAAGACACTAATGAGCAAACTAGTGGAAAACTCGGGGCATCTTCAGGAGAGCGAACTCGAGGTCACTCACTCAAGTCATCTGTCAGCAGCTCTAAATATGAGAAATTGCTGCCACATCATGAATCAGTGTAAGTCAGTATGAAGGTCGTATGATTATTCACAGGGAGACAACTTCAGGGGTAATTATGTACATCAAACCCGAATTATTAGAAGTTAATTGGGATCTTTTCAACAATTGCCCCCCCCCTTTTGGCTCCTAGCAGAGAATCGTCACTCCTTTTGTGCTATACTTTACCACAATATTAGTTGGCGTGCAGTCCAGATAACTGAATATCAGTTTAAGCGCAATTGCGGACCGCTGTTCATGGCCATGCCTCTCACGCGCTGTGGGATATATAATCCGGACATCGCGGGTCAGTTATCGCGGCGAGCGAAGCGCGCCCACCGACCCGCCAGTCGGAAATTCTCTTCGCTTTGTATTCCAATTCGACTAATTGCCCTAGCATGGCGCATTTTATTCTATCCAGTTTAACAGAGTATGAGCATACACGGAAAGCTTTAGTCGTCTCTGATTGGTTAATAAATCACTCCCTTAAATTCTATTCGAGAATATCCCCTCCTTGCGAAGGGGGTTGGGCAATTGTTGAAAAGATCCCTTAATTGTAATTATTCAAGAACTCAAACCTGGCAGGAAATTTGCAAGATTTTGAAACCGTTTGAAAAATTGTCTAATATATTAAAATATTTCTAAATTGGCAT
Source organism: Convolutriloba macropyga (assembly GCF_964194025.1). Classification (NCBI taxonomy): domain Eukaryota; kingdom Metazoa; phylum Xenacoelomorpha; order Acoela; family Convolutidae; genus Convolutriloba; species Convolutriloba macropyga. The sequence goes on along the minus strand of NW_027451248.1, from coordinate 33,945 downwards.
TTCAATTTTTGCGTGATTAACTAAATGAAACAAGGAGGCTCGTTAATGTGCGTTCGCACATGATGTTCCGACCCGAGCTCACCTACATTTTTGACTTAATTGTCAAACAAATGAAGAGATAACAAAAATAGATGTTTGAGTTTCAAACAATCACTACACGACCTATCTACTAATTGAATTACATAATACCGTGCCTCATTACAGCGCCAACGAGATTTGACAGTAAAGAGACTACGAGACAAAAACAAACAAATAATAAAATTAGTAAAAATAAAAGTTTCAAGGCATAAACTCAATATCTAATTGTAAAAGTACCTAGTAACAACGTCAAAATGCAATCAGATAAAACCTTAACTACACAAAGTTACCATTTCCTAACTATACAGCAGATGAAAACTTTCCATAATGAGACTAGGTAACAATTTGACAAAGTGAGGAAAAACCGAATATCTAAATTAAAAAGCACCTAGTAACAACGTCAAAAAGCAGTCAGATAAAACCTTAACCAGATAAAAACTCAGATAAACGGGTAGTCAAGTGCGTGAATTGAGTTCAAAGTGCTGAAATTTTATTCAACTTTTTGTCATAATTTGATTAAACAATTACAAACGATGAGAATTTGCGAGGTCAATAACTACGGTCAGATTTAACCCGATGGGAGGAAAAAGATGTTTGTCATGCATTAATAACCAAAAAGATATCACAATAAATCTTATGACTATGAAAACAACAACAAAAACAGGCAAAAATATATCGATCGGCCAAAATTGTCTGAAGAAAAAAAACCATTTGAGTATATAATTCCTCCCCTCACAAGTGGGGTCGGAACCACAAAGAATTATTATAAAAGTTAATGATTTGCCTGTGCGGAATTTTGAGGCCACGTTATTGAGGTCACGTGACCAGATTTTGTGCTCTCTTAAGACCGTCCGGACACTTCAAATTTCTTTTGCAAACTTTCCAAAAGAGCTCTAATTGGGCCGGGTCTGGACGGTGGTCATGGAAACCAACCTCATCATGGAAGTCATAAAAATGAACTTAATAATTTGCCTCGAGGAAAGATGTAAAAACACACCAAACATCAATTGGAACAATTAATCAGGGCTAAGAGGGCTCGAACCAACTATCTCCAGAAAAGCGGTCCAGCATTTTAACCTTTAATTACTCTATTAACTTTGCAATTCTGTTCGGCCTATATACCAGCTGGTGGTTGATACAAAGGGAACAGTTGAAAATGTCCATAAACAGACGTTTTAATTGTCAGTAAGACTTTGAGCACGAGTGACTCAAACTCTGGAGAGGGAGGTATGTCAGCTGCACCCAGTAGGAAGTACAAACACCCTCTCACCACAGCGCCCACTACGTCAGACTCCACATTGACCCACTCCGCAGAGGGGGAAGGAGGGGGTGGGGGTGGGTTGGAGCCGAGCAAGGATAAGCTGCTCATGCATGGTGGTGTAGAGGGTGACATCAGCAACATGGCTGTACTTAAGAGCTCCTTGAACCAGGTGAAAACTAAAAATAATTTGTTAAACAAATTCAGTAGTGAATCAATACCGTCGGGTCCTGAATTTATCCAGATAAGAACTCAGATAAACGGGTCGTCAAGTGCGTGAATTGAGTTCAATGCGCTGAAATTTTATTCAACTTTTTGGTATAATTTGATTAAACAATTACAAACGATGAGATTTTGCAAGGTCTGAGAGTTGAACTTTCCTAGGAAATACAATTTACAGCTGTCAAATATTGACTGCAGTAATTGCATTTCTCGGGAAATTTTTACCGTATTAACCAGATTTTTTCACTTCATAGAACTTTTTCCTCTAACTTCTCGATCTCTGGGTTTATTCACTTTCCCCTTGTTAGAGATGTTAGAAAGCGTTGTCTTTCACAACTTGGAACCAATTGGACAGTAATCAGTTTGCGTTTAGGTTTTTAGAATGAACTAAATCAAACATTATGGACAGTAGCAGCTTAGATTTTGAACACTACACTCAGCGAACTGCAATTTTAATCACGATATTACTTAAAAAAATTTGTCATCTCGCTCGTTGTAGTAAAAAAAATTGCGTCTGAGCTGATTTAATATAATAAGTTTTCAGATTCAAAGAAAATCCGAGAAATTTTAGCGATGTGTACATTAGTTATTTGTAATCTCAGCCTGTGGGCCAATATTTACGGCAAGTTGTCAGAACAACTGGCAATCAATTCCTACGGAAAGAAAATAATATTGTAAATTCGAAAACAGAAAAATGGCATACTTTATTCATTGCTATTGATGTCACTAGTTTTGTGGAGTAAGCTTAATTTTAAACAGGATCTTTTTTCCGTTTGTTTCCTCTTTAATTCATGAAAAGATTCGCTAAAAAAGTTTTATTGGTCTACCCGGAGTTTGGTCGCAGTGGGTTTCAGCGCTGTACCATTGACTTTCAATTTTAACCAGTACTGAACCAGACAAATAGAAGTATAAACCTTTTGTCAGTCTGCCCAGACTACATCCCACTCTGTTCCTCTTCTTCGCAGCCTAATTTACAATCTTGGTCAAATCTGCACAGAATGTTTCACCATCAGACTGTGCAGACAAAGAACTCTCAGACTGCACATAGCAAATATTGAAAATTTCGAATAGCTGATCTCATGCCTAACATTTTTAAAATGGCGATACCCTCAAAAACTAACTAAACCATATATTGGTGCATTCACATCTATACCATATATTGGTTCATCGGTGGAGGTCGGTAGCGGAGGTCGGTATCGGAGGTCGGCAGCGGAGGTCGGAAGCGGAGGTCGGAAGCGGAGGTCGGAAGCGGAGGTCGGAAGCGGAGGTCGGTATCGGAGGTCGGTATCGGAGGTCGGTATCGGAGGTCGGAGGTCGGTAGCGGAGGTCGGTAGCGGAGGTCGGTATCGGAGGTCGGTATCGGAGGTCGGTAGCGGAGGTCGGTATCGGAGGTCGGTAGCGGAGGTCGGCAGAGGAGGTCGGAAGCGGAGGTCGGAAGCGGAGGTCGGCAGCGGAGGTCGGTAGCGGACGTCGGCAGCGGAGGTCGGCAGCATTTCATGTAGCTATAAAGCCGTAAGCTAAACGTTCCTAGATTGATGTGTTCATTGTGTCATACGTGACTTACCTCACTCAGGTATACTGGGTTATTTTTTACGCCCAATCCCCCCACCCCCCCCCCTCGCTCTCCCAGGAGCATGTGCTGTTTTTGTTAAATAAACGTGCTAATTTGTAACGGGTGGTGGTGGATGGTCTGCATAAATTTTCTTACGAGGGGTATTCTTTATTTGTTTTGGGGAGACTTTTATTTTTTGACATATTATTTTGCTGCATTCAAATGTAATTTTGACGTTCAAATGTTTAGGTTTCCTTTAATTTTGTTCAGCTGGACGGGATCGACAACCTTCGGTCTTCACTCATTCGGCCAATCGGACCAGATCCGAGCGCACCAGACGCTGTTATTCGACCTCCAACCTCCTGAAACCGACCACCGACCTCCGACCTCCTGCTGTGATTTCTTTGGCTTCATGTGTGAATGAGGAGAATTCAAATCTTGTGAACTCAAAACGTGCAACAACTAAAACTTAATCGTACAAGCACATGATTTTGATTTTGACTACATGATTACATGATTTTAGCCAAATTACTGTAAACAAAATTTATGCTTAATATAAATGCTTAATTTTATGCTTAGCACAGCGTCTATTTTGCAAATTGAGTGCCACTTGAGAGGCTTGTTCAAACAAAGCGCTGCAAAATATAGAGTCGAAATGACTAGAAAGGCAAACAGAAAACTGCTTCTATTAGTTATAATGCTAATTTTGAGCGAATGCTACGCATCCTGCGCATCCTAAATCAAGCGAATACTTTGCATCCTGCTCATCTTAAAATCATGCTTTGCAGACAAAAGACAGTTTATGATTCATTCTGTTAAGACAAAAAGAAGTTTATTATTTCATACTATGCAGCCCATCGACATAGCAGAAGCTAAAAATACATCATAAACAGTCTATAAAGTGTCATGATCAGCAAACTTGACATAATAAAACACATAATTAAAATTTAATGATTCAGCACTGAAATAATATGTGAGGTAGGTCCGGGTACGGATACTGATGGAAATCATGTTATTCATCTTATGAATTGTTATTTAGCTTAGCTGCTGTTCAAAATATAACCCTTTTTTTCATTCATTGCCATTAAGCAAATTTGTTTATTTTAAAGTCTGGTTTTTGTAAACCAAAAACACAGATGTATATCTTCTTTTCTCATCCTACATTTAATATCTCTGTTATGACACTTTTTCTTAGAAAGTTAATCTAATGCATTTTTGTTTAATCGATAGTCTTTGCCGGCTGAAGATATCTAAGAAACTTTCTTACTAAATCCATTAACAAAATTTTTCTACCAACTGCAACTGATTTTCTTTAGGAATTATTGCCCGAAGACAGACATTTTTATACTTTTGTCTTTATTTTCACTCCTTTTATACCTTTGATAATGGAATAAAGAGAGTTTATTTTAGTACTTGAATGAAATACTGAAATTAATCACCTTTGAGAAAGTGTCGCACTGTTAGTTCTGATTTGGAAATACAAAATTGGTTTTTGGCAGTTCTCTGGTAAATTTTTACTGAAATATTAAAGGAATAATTAACTTATCCGCAGACACTAACCAATGAAACTTAGTTTTCTCTTTATTGCTTCCAAAAGGTCGAGAATTTGGTGATGGTCACTTTATTTTCTACAGGTTGTGAGACTTTTTTACGTTTTATTAAAGAAATAGGTCTTAAAAATTCATACGCAAACAGCGTCTAGGCACCACTTTAAACCAAGCAATCATTAAATTATAGGCAAGAAAAAATTTGGAGTAATTTTAGTGAATAACCATTGAACCGATTTGAGTGATACAAGAGTTTCACCTACTCCACCTAATCCCCTAAACCACTCTAAACCAACGGCAAGAATTTTTCCCATCAAATATTTATGTTTTAATGTTCACTTTTCAACCAAAATTTTATAATTTTTGCAATTTGGTGACAACGTTTTTTTAGAATTGTGACAACTGCGATTAGAATTTTGTAAAACTGGAAAATCCTCATAACCTCTGTAGAAATCGTTTAATTTCAAAACGAAGTTATTTTGTCACATATTTTGGGGCACATACGAGTCCGATCAAGGCAGATTTTCAAGGCTTTCTCTTTTTTTTTCTATTGGAGAATGGTGATTATTGGTATCGCTCTTTAACTATTAGAGGCAACGGATTTGAAGTTCCGTTGGTTATCATCGATGAGTCAGTGCGGTGTATTTTCTTCAATCCAATCAGAAAATATTCATAGCTTCGAAATTATTTCGATCGATGAATCCAAAATTTTATAACAATTTCTTCTCATTTATGGATCAGAATAGTTTCTTATAAACGTTTCCTGTCGGCTTAAAATGGACACGAGTTTTGTTATTTCTGGAAACAGGACATTTTAATGTATTTAATAACTTTAAAATAAGATAAGACACTAGTATGCATCTGAGGCGCAGAGATACCTTGGTCGGTTCTTCAACAAAAAAATGACACGTGGAGGGAATTGAAGCAGTTGAGCTTCTAAACATCTCGAAGATCCAAGTGCAAAGTTCAAAAATATCAAGACAAACACAAATGCGAAAGCAGCAAAAATTTATGGTTTTAATTAAATTTCCAAGGATTTTCTATGATCCATTAGAAATCAAAGATGTCACACCGATGGATTTCTTATGATCAGAGAATCCATGGTTGGCTTCCATGGATTCCAATGCGAGCCAACCAGAGAGCTCTGAACTTTGAGCGGACTTGTGTGGCATAAAAGTCCGTCACCAGCAATCATTGAGATAAAACAATCATATGCCAATTTTTTGACAGGAGATAGTGATTGAGGGTGGATGAGTTTTTACCATACACTGTAAATATTGACCCGGGTTGACCAGCATAAATCATTCTTCGCAACCATGCCCAAACCATATATTGAGTTTATGGTAACTTGGCAACCATATAGCTGACCATGGAAAATATCAACATTGCTCAAAAAGCTCTTACAACACACATGGATTGGATTCTGGTTTTCGTGCATCATCTTGGCACAGTTGCCAAGAAAACCATGTATGATATTTCAATGGTTGCCAAGAAATTCTTGATGGGTTTTTCAGGGTTGCCAAGAACACCATGAACAAAACTAGTCTTTTAATTCAACTGGTAATGTTACGAAGTAAATAAGTAAGCGAGATATTATTAGCCAATCAGAATCGAGTATTCAAATGTGCATATAAATCGTTCCAAATAAGATTTAAATGCGTATAAAACGTTCTAATATACGTAGAAAGTTCCGAAAAAGTTCATTTAACCTAATTTTAAGTAAATATAACCACTATATCGATTAAGCTGGTTTTCGGCTTAATATTTTTAGGTTCTCTAGACAATTGCCGATTGAATACGAACTGATTTTGACGTCAATGACATCAGACGAAAAAACCTGTTAAATGAACAACAAAATCTTGCCGTCTAAGTTTTCACTTGTTACATTGAACTTGATAATGCTTATACGTTGCTTTATTCTAATAACACGTCGTTATATGACGAAAAAAGAGTTGAATTGAATCTTCCGAACTTCTGTTATTTTCCGACAGAGTTGATATTGGTACCGCGACCCTTATTATCCGTTAATTCTGATTAAGTCGTCGACTTATTAACCTATGCGAGAGGTACGGGGGCATGCGAGAGGTACGGGGGTATAGCTCATTGGTAGAGCATTCAGCTCACTTCAGTTCATTCACTCATTCAACTAAGTTGACAAAACGTATATGTTTGTTATTTACATCCACTCCATCTATCCTAAACAAGAACCATTGACTTGATACAAACCAATTAATCATGCCTACTGTTTAGTAACTCAAATTCATCCCAATTCGTCATCAACTTATTTACCTGAAACTACTGCCAGGGCTCATCATTACTATTTTTTGTTAATACCTTACTGTGCAATAAATTTGACTTAAATAATCCTTTATAACATTGTTATTTTCCCTTGTATATTATTCCGGAAAGCTTGCGTTGTAACACAGTCTTGTCTACATCCTTATGTCATCTAAAAGTAACAGGTGTCATTGGAGACGGAGGTGGAGAATGAAACTACATGAAATGGGTTTCTCTATCAGCTCTAGTGGTTCAGACGTCCAGTGTAGTCCTCACAATGAGATACTCTAGGACGACGAAGTGAATCTGATGTCACAGAGAGACATTAAACGAGATGAAAAGAGGCACTCAGAGCATCTACAGAGGTCAAACTGACATCGACAAAACTGTAAGACAGAACATTAAAGAATTTTTTTTGCTGATTAGTGTGAATTAATTAGATTTATCACCTAGAAGGCAAGAAACCCAACCCGTGAAATTTTTTGACATTGTTGTAGTGGAATTAAACTAATCTTAGTAGAAAACACTGGTGAAGGGGCCCTGGCAAACATAAATTTTGAGACTAAAAAACGTCATTTTTGAAAATTTTTGGCTGATTTACCAAAAATTCGAGAAAATTGATATAGTCGGTTAGTATATCAAAAAATAACCTCTGATATAGAGAAAATTGAGAGAAAATAATGCTAAATTGTTCAATTTTGAAAATTTTTGGTCAAGTTTGAGGCAATCGCAAAAAACTTTAGAAAATCAATACCGAATATTGATAAACCGTACTTTTGAGTTTAAAACCGTCTAGTTTACTGGATTACCGTTCTGTAATCAAGAAATTGCAGAAATGTTGACCAAAAATAGAAAAAATTGAACAAAAGCATAAAATTTTGAAAAATTTGTCAAAAAATCAATTTCTCAACAAGAAGGTTCGTAAATTGAGTAAAACTCAATAAACACAAAAAGTTTTGAAAATTTTCACAACCTCCGGTCCACAAAAAAAATTATGGAATCACTATAATTTTTCCTCGTCGCTCGTTTATGTACCGTTTCGTCCTCGTCCTTTTTCTCCTTTAACTTTTCAATTCTCCGAGTTCCGTTTTTCAAGAACGTCGCTCTCCCAAGTTTTCGCTTTTCGTTTTCTTCGGCTACTTTTCCGGATTTCGATGTAGTATGTCATATGTGATGAAGTATGTTGTTGTTTTTGCTGTAGTATATTGAGTATGCTAGTTTGCTGGTTTGTTGTTTGGGTCTTACAGCTTTCTAGGGTGTGACTTAAGTTTATTCTCGAGTTACTGCTGGATTGCCCTTTGACTTTTCAACTTTACTAATTTACTAGCCTTCCTGTTGTAGTATATTTATTTTGCTGCTTTATGTTTATGTGTACCTGTATGATTGCTAGTTGGTTTGGTCTTGTTGCCTTCTAGGGTGTGACTTAAGTTTATTCTCGAGTTACGGCTGGATTGTTTCTTGACTTTCCAACTGTCTTCATCTACAAATACACTATTGTAGTTTATTCAATTTTGCTGTAGTTTGTTTAATACCGCTAGTATGCTGATTGTTTGTTGTGGTTTGGGTTTTGCTAGGATGTGACTTAAGTTTATTCTGGAGTTACGGCTAGTAAATTTCCTGACCTTTACATCCTTTTAGTGTACTACTGCATTGCCGTAAATTAGTTTGTCGTTAAACTTGTCGTTATAAACCCATTATGAACTACGTTAGATTGTCTTGCAGTAGTTTCTCTCCTTCTTCCTGGGGTGTGACTTAAGTTTGTTCTGGAGTTACGGCTAGGTTGTTTGCTTGAATTTTTGCTGTGGTCTGCTAACATAGTTCTTTCCAACCTCATTTCCCGCCCGTTCTCTCCCACCGTCCCGTTTCGTTGCGTAGCGCGTTTTCCACCCGCTTTCCCGCACGTCCCGTTTCCGTTCCGTCGCGCACTGCTCGCTCGACTTCCCTCCCGTAACGTCACCGTTTCGTCGCGCGTTGCTCGCTCGACTTCCTTTGCCTCCCTCCGCGTTGAGCGCATAACGTTCAGCGCTCCACTTCTGTTTTGTCGGGCACAGTGTGCTCGACGACCTTCTTTGCTCTTTGGGCGGTTTGTTTTACAGACTGTTTACAGTGTGCTGTGTTTGGTGTCTTTTTCGTTGGGTTTGTTTTGCGTGGGTTCGATTTATTTGGAGTGCGCAGTGTGCATAATTAACCGTGTGCAGTGGTAGGATCGCTGGTGTTTGGAAATAATAACATAATGATGTCTAATAGTCTTGATCAAAAAGTCAAAAAGTTTTACGCTGCCAGGTCAAAGCGTGAGGCTGAATTGCATGCTAGACATGAAGATATCCTTCATTGTATAAATAGTCAAAGTAGGCGAGTGAAAGTTGAACGCCTAGTAACAAAGTGCAAGGAAGCATTTATGACCGTTGTACACAAAAATGAGGACCTGATTGCATTTGCTGGAAAAACGGAGGATCCAAGTGCACTTGTTCCTTCACTAGAGTCTTACTTAGAGGCAATGACAACCAAGAACGACAACATCCTCACTTCAGTACGAAACTACATCAACTCTGCTGATGATAAAGTGAGTGAGTTTCAGGAACCGAAGGCTTCCATTCGTTCTAGACTTCCCTCATTGATGACCTCGTCAAAAACATCTCCCCCGAGCACCAAACGCCACTCTTCCTCCTTTTCCGACAACAAATCATCCAGCCCCCGCAATAAACGTTCCCCTGCACCCAAGCGCCCCACCAAGTCCAAACATTCAACAGCACAACACCGAACCCGCTCATCCTAATGACCTTCCCATTCCGAACCCAGTCTTCGCACCTAACCTCACTGCTCCCATCCCACAAGCCACTTTAGATAATCAGCCTCTCGTCAAAACATTTCAGAATAATAATAACCGAGTACACAAAGTTGTACGTTCCGTTGCTCCGCCTGTCCCAAATATGCCCAATATCCCTCTTGGCCAAAATTTTGTGCCAAATATGAGTCACTGGCGGTTTCCACAGCACAGACCGTCAATTTTCAACCAAGACACAACCACCGTGAATAGTCTGCCTCCAAATGTACACGCCCATATCGCACCATCAAGCACTTATGTTCCACCACGAATTTATCACAATTCGCCCCCTTTGATTGATATGCAATCACCGTTAGGCGCGCAGCAGGAAAACCTGATCGCGACTACTAATGTTGTACCTGGTCTAGCCACTCCGGTTTTTCAGCCAACATACCCCTATGTTGGGCCCACTCCGTTGAGTTGGAGCGGTCCGCAGGTGTCTGCACCTGCCCCTCCGATACCGGACAATGCGTCACTGATTAGGGAATTAGCTGATGCAATAACAAGCAAGAGAAACGACCCTTTGCCTGAGTGGAAACTTGCAGAGTTTAATGGCGATCCATTAAAATGGCATGAGTGGTATGGTCAATTCAAAAGCCCGATCGACTCGCAGCCGCTCACTGATGACGTTAATTGACGTACCTTAAAACACTCGTCACCGGTAAAGCAAAGATCGCAGTCGCCGAGTTTGCTTACTGTGGTTTAATGTACAAGGATGCACTAAGGACTTTGGAACGTAAATTTGGCCAGCCACAGGCAGTCGTAAGTGCACACTTGGATAAACTAAGCAGTTTTCCACTTCTTAAAATGCACAATAGTGATAACATCATAAACTATTCTGCTGCAATATCCTGTCTCGTTGGGGTTTTCAAGTCACTATCATATTATGCTGACTTGAAGAGCGCAACAATGACTTGAAGACCACAACAATGTCATCTGTTACTGATGTTTAGGGGCTCCTTCAGGTGACTGAATTGCAGTTGGTCAATTCGTCCGGTTTAGATACCAAGGCTTTAGTTTTGTGTGATACCGCCTGCAGTAACTCTTGGGTGGCCGGTAGTCTCGCAGATAGACTCGGTTTGCATGGTAAAGCACTAAAGCTAACTGTCAAGGGTATTAATACCGAAGAAGTAGTTGATACTAGGGTTGTTGAAGTTACTGTGAAATCAAGAGAACAACAAGATTTCGAACCATTCACCGTCAACCTTTTCGTTAAAGAGAGTCTGAACGTCGGCTCAGATATAATTAATGTACAGGTCCTGCAAGAGACTTACCCACACTTAGCAGTCCTTGATCCCGTAACATATTCCTATAAAGAAATTGAGATGATACTCGGACAAGATGTCTATCATGCCATCCGCCCGTTAGAATACTTCTCTGCCGATGAGAAGCGTTCAACCGTTGCCGTACGCTTGCCCATAGGTTGGGTCTTAAGCGGTCCGTTACCATCAAGTTCGTGTTTAACCTCAACGTGCTTTAAAGTGAATATCGAACAAGACAATGAGTTAGCAAGTCAAGTAAAGTCATGGTACGACATTGAATCATTCGGGGCAAACAAGCAGGTCGACTCAAGATCTGCAGCAGACGCAAGGGCTCACGAAATCCTTGAGAGTACCACCATACACAATGGCCTGAGATACGATGTCGGAATGCTGTGGGCAGCAGATAACACCAAGCTCCCAAATAATTACTTCTCATCCCTTGTGCAATTAAAATCTCTCGAAAAACGATTGGCTAAGGATGAAGACCTTAGAGAGAAGTAGACTAGTACCATCAAGGAAGACCTAAACAAGGGGTATGTAATTGAGGTTCCGGACGCTCACAAGGTTGAGAACCGGTCCGATAAAGGGTGGTACCTACCCCACCATCCGGTTTTAAACCCGAACAAACCGGGTAAGGTGCGCAGGGTGCTCAATGGAGCAGCAAAATTTCATGGCGCCTCACTGAATAAATCTTTGCTCACTGGCCCTGATCTGCTCCAAAACCTTATTTACGTACTTCTTCGCTTCCGACAACATCCATATGCCGTCTCTGCCGACATCGAGGGAATGTTTCTACAGGTTGGTGTATTACCATCAGATCAACCATCACTTCGCTTTCTGTGGCGGGAGGAACCCACAACTAACGTTGTTGTGTATCAATATACGCGCCATATATTCGGGGCTAAAGACTTGCCCACATGCGCCAACTATGCATTACAACGCACTGCGAGAGACAATGCCAAGTTTTACGCCGAAGCTGCAAAAGCCGTCCTTGAAAACTTCTACATGGACGATTACCTTGACTCAGTGGAGTCTCCTGAGAAAGCCATCAATAGATCGAAGGAATTGGTACATCTTCTCCATCTCGGTGGGTTCAAGCTTACAAAGTTTGTAAGCAATGTGCAAAATCTGGCTGATCGAATTAATGGTTCGCCTCAATCTACTGAGCCCAAGGCTATTGTTTCATGTCAGGAGGATTCATTGCATGTGCTAGGGTTAAAGTGGGATCACACTAATGACACTTTAGTTGTGAGTAGGGGTACAAGCTGCGCTATCACCAAGTCCCTCACGCAACGCTTGGTCCTAAGTCTTGTCTCGAAAGTCTTTGACCCCATTGGTCTTGTCGCACCGTTTACCGTCGGTGCGCGATTGCTCTTAAAAGACATCTGGCGTGTCACAGGACGGCAATGGGATGACGAGCTCCCACAGGACATGGTTCAAAGATTTTTGGTCTGGAGTGCGGACTTACCAAAGCTTGAAAACATCAAAAATCCCCGAAGTTACTTTAGTGGACCCTTTGATAATACAGAGTTGCATATGTTCGGTGACAGTTCCCAGGATATTTTTAGTGCCGTCGCATTTCTTCGAGCCCGAGTAACAACCCCTACGGGCAAGATAAAAACAGAGCTTGCGTTTGTTTTGGGGAAAGCGCGCGTGGCGCCAATGAAGGTAATGACCGTCCCAAAACTGGAATTGCAAGCAGCTCTACTTGCCGCTCGGCTGAAGAACGAAATTATTCAGGCACTTACTGTAACTGTTAACCAAATTTTCATGTGGACAGACAGCACGACTGTTCTTCAGTGGATAAACTCTAATGAAAAGCAACCAATCTTTGTTGCAAACCGCGTTTGTGAAATTTTGGAGTATACCAGCGTTGACCAATGGAACCACGTCGCAACTAAGGATAATCCAGCTGACACTGGCTCGCGTGGAATGTCCGCTGAGGTTTTGCAACTAAGCAGTTGGGTCAATGGTCCACATTTCTTATCTAACTCAAGTTTCCCTTTCGCACCGAACAAAGACGTCATTAATAACATCAAACTTGGCGTCAACCAAGCAGTCATCATAGAAGACACTGTCTCTCTCGCTACATCTGTTAAAAAACAGACAACTCCCGTTCCGTCGTTATTCCCATTTGATAAGTTTAGTTCTTATCAAAAGTACTTGCGCATTGCCGCATACGTTCTCCGGCTTCTGCTGAAACATGCCGGCTACCGTAAACCCGATGGTAGCATTTGCTGACCCTACTGAGTTTGACGAAGCCAAGCGTCATCTACAGTACTTGGTACAAGGAGAGTCTTTTGAAGCCGAAAGAAAAAATCTTCTTGACAATAAATTCGTTAAACGGAGTAGCCGAAATGCTCCACATTCACCGTTTATTAGTCCAAATGGGCTAATCCGTTCCTCGGGCCTCATCAAGCGGTTAATGGAAGTTGGGTTTAACGTAAAGTACCCAATCATCTTAGATGCACGTCATCCGTTTGTAATACTGTTCCTTGAACACACGCACGTACAGCATTATCATCAAGGCGTTGAATACCTAAGATCAATTGTGCAGGAACACTATACAGTACTGAAACTAAGATCATCCTTGCGTTCCATCAAAGCACACTGCCTGAGATGCCGAGAATTCCAAGCTGTAACTATGCAACCAATCATGTCTGACTTACCTAAGGAGAGACTTGCTTACCAGTCTCTTCCCTTCACGAACACTGGCGTTGACTACTTTGGGCCATTCTATGTTACTGTCCGCCGTACTACTGAGAAAAGGTGGGGCTTCCTCTTCACCTGTCTCACTACTCGCGCTGTCCATGTCGAGATAGTTACATCCATGGACACCAGTTCTTGTGTTATGGGAGTTGAGCGGTTTGTGTCACGTAGGGGTACACCTGCCATGATTTGGTCGGAGAATGGCACTAACTTTATTGGAGCGGAGAAAGAACTCCGAGAAAGTATTGAAAAGTGGAACGTTGTCAACATTGCAGCTGAGCTCGCTCAAAAAGGTATAAAATGGAGATTCAATCCACCCAGCGCACCACATCAAGGTGGTATCTGGGAGAGGTTGGTACGCAGCTTCAAGCGCGTGTTATATACTATTCTTGGCACGCGTCGCCTCACGGATGAGGTACTGCATACTACCTTTTGTCTCGTGGAGAATGCTCTCAATTTGCGTCCTTTAACACCCGTAAGCGCTGATCCGTGCGATTTGAACGCTTTAACGCCCAACCACTTTCTTTTAGGAGAACACTTTACCGGTATTCCGCCTGTTGTCGGCAATAATGAGTTCGACCATCGTAAACGTTACGCCCGTGCGCAGTCGTACGCTAATGCGATCTGGTCCCGTTGGATCAAAGAGTACGTACCGACGCTGAACCGACGCTCTAAGTGGCAGACGCCTGCCGAGCAACACCTTAAGACCGGTGACTTGGTTTGGATAGTTGAAGAAACCAACCCTAGGGGTTACTACCCAACCGCTCGGATTGTGGAACTCCGTTACGGCTCCGATAGCGTCGCGCGCTCCGCCGTTTTACGTACGTCGACCGGTTCACTCGTCCGCCCGCTTGTAAAACTTGTACCAGTTTTCCCAACATCTTCTTCCGGGCCGGAGGATGTTACGAAGTAAATAAGTAAGCGAGATATTATTAGCCAATCAGAATCGAGTATTCAAATGTGCATATAAATCGTTCCTAATAAGATTTAAATGCGTATAAAACGTTCTAATATACGTAGAAAGTTCCGAAAAAGTTCATTTAACCTAATTTTAAGTAAATATAACCACTATATCGATTAAGCTGGTTTTCGGCTTAATATTTTTAGGTTCTCTAGACAATTGCCGATTGAATACGAACTAATTTTGACGTCAATGACATCAGACGAAAAAACCTGTTAAATGAACAACAAAATCTTGCTGTCTAAGTTTTCACTTGTTACATTGAACTTGATAATGCTTATACGTTGCTTTATTCTAATAACACGTTGTTATATGACGAAAAAAGAGTTGAATTGAATCTTCCGAACTTCTGTTATTTTCCGACAGAGTTAATAGGTAAAAAAGGCTGAAAACGTACCTGTTGACATTTCAAGAGGTATCAGGGGTTCCACTTTTACATCTGAGAAAACCATTCATGATAACCAACAAAACCATGCTGGCGGGTGCATTGTATCGGTACCATGCACCCGCCAGCATGGTTTTCTTGGATTTAATGCAGGAACCCCGGATACCTCCTGAAATGTCGTCAGGTACGTTTTCAACCTTTTTTTAACCAGTTGACGTAAAAAAAGTTTTGTTCCTTGCGTTCTTGGCAACCATGAAAAACCCATCATGGATTTCTTGGCAACCATTGAAATATCATAAATGGTTTCCTTGGTAACCATGCTAAGATCATTCAGGAAACTCAGATACCTCCTGAAAGGTCAAGAGGTCAACAGGTAGGTTTTCAACCTTTTTACCAGTTGAGATTAAAAAAACGAGTTTTGTTTATGGTGTTCTTGCAAGCATGAAAAACCCATCATGAAGTTCTTGGCATCCATTGAAACAACATACATGTTTTTCTTGGCAACCATGGTAAGATCATGCAGGAACTTTCTTCATGGCCTCTATGGAACCAAATATGTTTCTTGGATATGGCTGCCGAGAAAGGTCAACCTGGGGAGATCGTGGTCACTTGATGTCCCTCTTTAAAAAGAATTTCCCCTCTTAAAAAACAAATACATGGATTCAATTGGAGTTTCGGTTTGTATCAATATAAGAAAGTTGAGACGTCCTTAGACTGATCATGGGTTCAAGAGGGGAAGTTCTCTTTAAGGCATTAAGTTCCTTTAACTGACTCAGATACATATTCTGAATCTTCACACTTTTCTTGAAGTAATCTGCATTGCGATGGACCCTGGGAGTTGCTTCAGAAGATCAGATAGGGTAAGAATCCATGCTTCGATCTATTTTTTTTGCATTTTGTTACGGCTTAATTTCTTGATACCCATGCGAAGATCAAATGCCCATATATCTTGATATTTTCATGCAAAAGTAGCATATCAAGATCTTGATATGATGAACCAGGTTTTAATTGGATGTGATTTAACTGGTGTGTTGATTGGCTTTGACTACCCATAACGTTAGTCGAACTTATCAGTTTTGAAACACACTGAACTGGAATTCTTCCGGTATTGTTTATTTAGGACTACTCAGCTCTGCCGGGACCAATGCCTCTGGACGACAGTGGTGCATGGGAGCAGAGATCAGAAGACGTGCATGTATTAGACATGGAGAGAAAGCCCAGACGGAAGAGCTATGGATACCACATCAGATCAGCACCAGTGTCTGCTGACGATGATGACCTTGCTGGACTACCGGGAATATCAAAAAGTAAACAATTCTATTCGGAACACAATCTCCGATATTTCGATTTATTTTTCTTGACAAATCCCCATACTAAAAAGATTATTAGTTCTTTGTAGCCTTATATTAAACTTATAAATGATAATTATGGGGGTCATAAGTCACACAGGGGCAAATTAATTCGTATATTTTGTCAATTTTTATCTTGTTCTATTTAAGTTAAACAACAGATTGAACCCAGTTTAAACAGACAAATGACAGTCGCACCTTTGTTTGACTATAAGATTGTTCGCTGAATGAGCTATATGAAAAAAGTAAAATCTTTTCGCGAGAAACAGAGGCAATTGTGAACTGAATCTGACTTGAAATTATTTCTGCAGTTGATTCATCGGAGGACGAAGATGACGAAGATGAAGAAGAAAGAGGAGAAGGGGGTGAAAGGGGAGAAGGGGCTAACATGGACATCACAGACGAGTCAAATCCCGGAAGATTTGAAACCGAAGTGGCTGAAAGGCGCAACAGCTACAGAGCGTAGGCATCATTATTAAAGTATTTTTATCGATCTCATTCTCAATTGGCGATTGAGCACTCAATCGGTAAGGGAAATAGTTGAACAATTTAAATGGCATACCATTCCAGATTAAGTTAAACCATGTTTCACAGTTTTTTGGTTTACTTTCTCTTTTAAATTACCGGACCGAACTCCAATTCTACATCAGTACTATGTTCAAGTCTAAATCCGAGTCTTATTTCGTTTCCCAGTACTAGGCAAGTCTAAATAAATGTCTAATAGAAGCAAATCATAGACAAGACTTGGATAACATTTGGAAGTTGATTCCCAAGTCAAAACCAACATTTCAAAATTTTTCGAGTGGAAATTTTGAATTTCGAAACATTTTGTAACCTGCCACAATTTCGAGGTTAATTTTTAGCCACTTTCCCGAGGTCTTGAAAATTGATACCAAGCCGGTACAAAAAAACAAACAGTACTGTAGGGCATCGAGGTCATTTTAGGTAGTTATGGGTCTTTTTCAGCCGTTTCAAACAGTTTTTAGTCCAAATTTCACAAAAATGGACTAAATCGACAATTATTTGTCCAAATTTGGCGGACCCATTTTTGACTTGCCAAGTCTTGAGCAAGACTTGGATTTAGACTTGCCAAGTCTTAAACCAGACTTGCAGTAAGACTTTTAAAGTTTTTGATCAGATTTGGATTTAGACTGCCAAGTGTAAAAAGGGACATGATCATAGCTCTAAATCGGTAATGAAATGAGAAATGTAATTAGACTTGCCCAGTACTGAAATTGAATTGGCGTTAGGTCCGGTTAATTTCTGATTTTCAAATCAAAGGCTCAAATTTAATATACATATTTAGAAAAAGTAATGCTTACATAGCATTCTTGGTCTACGGAAACAAATGGCAACTAGAACAAGCAAACGCTAAAGAAATTTTTTTAACATAGCAAAAAATTAAACAAAATTACTTTTTCAAAAGTACTTGGTGTAAATTGGGGACATATGATTGAGCAGAAACATGATCTTGGAGAAATAAAAACGAAATTCAGCAAAGGCATTTGTTAACCGCTACAAAAACAACAATTTGTTCTCAATCTCATAGTTTTAGTTAACAACTACATGGAGAACTCGCTTCAGCGAGCATATTCAGGTTTATATTTAAAGTAACCATTTTCTATTATTTTAAGGGTGTGAATTCATTGATGATTGAGCCGTTTTTCAAAATGATGCGTTAATTGTTTTTTTTGGTAACTTTACCGTTGCATCAAGTATTTTATGCAAACGGATGTTTTTTTAAAAAAATTACAAAATTTCATGTGAGATATTTTAATGATGAGTTTCATATTTTGTGCATGGTTTCTCATTTACAGAAGCAAAAACTTCACAAGTTTTCAGATTGAATGATTTTTCCGTTACAAAATTATCCAAATCCCTTATAAATATGATGAAAATGGTCAAAAATGAAAGAAATGCGCCAAAAAATTAGCACTTTTTAGGCAAAGAGCTTTAAACCTGGATCAACAATCAAACAATTTTCTTTGATTTCATACTAGGTTATTTATGATTTTTAGTAATCATATCTTCTTGGTAGTCATACAAGGATCATATATGATTTCCTAGAAATCATACAGGGATCATACAAAAAATTTCGAAGGCTATAAACTGTATATTTTTGATTTCCTAATGAAGTTGAAAAAATCTCTTGGAAATCATACAAGGTCAAAAATGACACATAAAACATCGACTGGTGCGACAAATTTTCGCAGAATGTAGTCAGAGGACTTATTAAATTATTATATCGCATTTGTAATCCACATTTGATTCTTTGTGTGCGCTAAAAGAATAACTTTGTGGATTAAACATATTCAGAAAACGAATCTGAGGTTATATGCAAATTATTTCTGTCTTGATTATTTTTTTTATAAATGAGCATTTATAATTATAAACTGGCTTCAGAGTATGTCAAAATATTTGTTATCTATTTGGACTTACTCTTTTATTTAGTGCCCAACTTTGCAAATGATATTGTACGTTAGGGTCTTATGGCGGATCACAATGTGATACCGGGGTGTCATATAGGTGATGCCCTACCGAATAAAAACAAAAAACCATGAATGGTAAAACTTTTTCGAAAAATAGATGTATGATTCTTGGTATTCGTACTAGGATCATATATGATTTCTTGTTAATCATACAAGTATCATATATGATTTCTTTGGTTTCATACAAGGATCGTACTAAAAAATCAAGTATGGAGAGTATGAAATCATATATGATGCTTGTATGAAATCAAAGAAACTTCAACCCGGGAAGTGATACTACGTAAAATAGCCTTTTATGCCCTCAAAAGATTCAAATTAGTCAGAATGATTACAAAAAAAGTACAAATATAAATTTATTCCAATTTTCGAAAAATGTGAGAACAATAATTAAGATCGCTGGTTTATTTCCTCCAAGTTATCATTTGACCATTATTCTGTTTGTTACTTTTTTCAGCTCGTGACAGGAAACAACATGTCAGTAACAAGTTCACTGGCAATAGTAAAACGGGTTTTTTGCGATAGTAAAACTAGCAAATAGGACAAATGGCGAATAAATATGACTTTTGATGATGATGATGATGATGATGATGATGATGATGATGATGATGATGATGATGATGATGATGATGATGATGATGATGATGATGATGATGATGATGATGATGATGATGATGATGATGATGATGATGATGATGATGATGATGATGATGATGATGATGATGATGATGATGATGATGATGATGATGATGATGATGATGATGATGATGATGATGATGATGATGATGATGATGATGATGATATTTGTGTTTGTTATTTATTCATCTTTTTCTTCATTCATTCATTTTATCATTGCTTTTATTTATCCATTTTAACATTCTTTTGTTTCTGCCTCATTTTTTTTTTAAATTCATTATTGTCTCTATCATTTTTAAAGAGAATTTTCTTAATTCTGTCATAGTCTCTGCCAAGAATTTTTGTGACTGGGTATAAGGTTTCCAGAATTAGTTTTGACACTTGGACAAATAGATTTTAGAAATCCATTTTTTTTCTCTTGACAGTGTCTGAGGATGATAACTTTGAAATTACTGATTATATGTATTCGCTTCTAATTTTAGAGTTGACCCTATTTATGTGAACCCACCCCCTCATGCAGACGAGGGAGATGACGATGCGAATCGAATTCCTCCCAAGCGGGCTTCACTTATGCAGGACCCTGTCCTAGTGTTCGACGAGTTAGCCCAAGAACACGCTGCCACAGTCATCCAAGCCCAAATGAGAGGTCATATGACAAGGAGGTCCGTTGACTGGAAGTCATCAAAAGCTGAGAAAACGAAGCGATCAAAGCCATATACCACTTGAAAATGTTCACATGAACGCGTACAAAAAGTGAATGTCACTGTTTTCTAATTGACCGTCGGGCACGAATTTAGAGATCTTGGTGAAATTTATGTGACTTAACATGAGAAAGGTCAACTGTTATATGAAGGCGGGAAAAACAATTCAAGAAAACTTAGGCAATGATTATTTGAGCGGAGGAAAGTGGCAAAAATGTCTTAAAAGAGAACATATTTGATTGAATTTTTGGCCTCAAACTACAATTGAAAGAAGTTGTTTGTTAAATTAGTTTATTGGTTTAAAAAAGGGGGTTTTCGGGCTTGATTTGCTTATACATGATTTACTAAATTCAATTTTGTTAATTTGTCTTTTTCAGAGTTACAAGTATTTTCAAATTAGCAGCTCTTCCTAAAATTTAATCTTTTCGTTAAAAAAGTAACCTCAATTTCAACTTAAAACAGCTATGTGCTTTCTTGCGGTTCTTGCATTTCCATGAGAACAATTCAGAGCCTTAAATTGATGTACAAGCCGTTGCTTAGCAACCAGCAGACCGGATATCTAACAAAGGGTTAAACGAAACCTAATCGCTGTCTATTGCGACTCTTTCTTCAATTTGAACACAGTGAACACAATTTCGGATATTACTTTTCAATAACAGACAAAAATATTTATTTCCCTGAATTCTTTTGTCAGAGCGTCAAAAGCCTTTCATCGTGTTACATCATCTGGGGAGAGAATTTTGAATCTTTGAAAGACACTTTTCAATTTAATGTGCAATCTTGTTTTGCTGCAAATATTTTTGCAGCAGTTTTTTTTTTAATTGAGACAGTCAGCCGTTAATCGCTAGGCCAGAGCTCAGAAAAAATTGAAGAAATTTTATTATTAAGCAAAATTATAGTTCACGATGTTCGGTAAAATTTGAAGATTACAATGGCCGGGTAGAGAGCAATATTTTGAAGCAAATAAATTTTTTCAAACAAAATTTTGAGTAATTATAATTTGAAGCAAAAATTTATTGCAGTTTTCTTATAAATCAGACACAATAGCATTTGTCTGGTACAAGGCAGCATTTTGGAAGCAAAAATTACAATATATTATATATTATTTTATTATTAATTAAACAAGGAACGAAGCTTTCAATAATGTATGGACTGTTATTGAGTTCGTTTGCGGATGCAATTAAGGAGACGTTTGGAGAAGAGGTGTGGAAACAGATTAAGGACAAAGCAGGAGTTCAGTACTCAACATTCGTCACTCACCAGGTAATTCAAGTGGTCCTCAGATTGCTGCGCGACTCGGCCTTTTTCGTGATTTCAACGGTTTCGCATATTAAAAGCTATATTGGTTATTAATAAATATAGAAGTAAATATAAAAAATATTTATTTTTATTAATATCTGAATTTCAAAAACTTTTCTAAAATTCTTACTCTTAATACAAGATTCAACTGCTTTGAGACATTCTAACCCGGGAATTGGAATCGGAACGGAGGTAAACAAAGTAATCTTAAATTTACTTTGAGGGATTTTATAGCCTCATTGTGATGCATCTATCCGTTCTTGAGAGTACCCGTGGTGATGCATTAACAACACAACGTGTAAATACTTTAAACCGAACTTTGTTCCTGATCATCTATCATGCTTACTAATCGGACCTACTGTTGTCGGGGAAACCAGTAGATTTATTTACTTAGTAATCAAATTTGAAATCCTTTCAAAAAACTTTTCAAAATCTAAGTCACTATTGCAATCAATACATTTTAGATTAATTTTCCTGAATGCATGTCATTTGTCTGAAAAAATGTGAGATGCATTGATTTTGGAGTGATCTGTTCGCGTGAAATGGAACGGATTTCACTAGCTAACCTGAGTATAAACCTGATCGAAGCTTATTAGAGTTAATTGAGACCTGATAATAGTCCAAATGAGAGCAATTTAGAGAAAATAAAAACAATGTTTACTCGGTTATGACATAAGAATTGAGTTGTGCTTTCAAGACAATTCAATGTTTTTGATTTTGTAAATGTTAGCACTAATGGGAAAAATTGAAAATCTCACAGTTCATTAATGGTTATCTAGGACAAACATGAGTTCCAATAGATTCATATGTAACTTGAGTACATGTTTATTGTCAGCCGGAATAACGTGATTGAATTTGAAGACGAGGCAATTTTTTTCAACCAACCCATCAAATTTTTCTCGAGGTACTTTCAATCATTTTATTACCAATATATTTTTACCGTCAAACTTCTGAGCAAAACTTGCTTTAAAAATATGCCGTTAATGTATTGAAGTGTTTTGTGCAAAATTTCTTCGCCAAATTGCAATAGCTATTTTAAGAAAATGTTTTTCAAAAATTTCAGGCCAATAGACAAAATGGATTGCACGAATCATTATTAAAGATTGAAACATGGTCAAATCTGTTTGTTTTGTTTCAATTTTGAGACAAAATTTAATTAGGAAAAAAACGTATTTCAAAAATTCATGAAACCGTAAGTTTAAAAATTATGTTTTGGTATAAGGCCTATTTGACTTTTGATAAGACGTTTGCTTCAGTTTTTTGATTATTTGGTTGCTAATAAATCTTAAAAAAACAGTAACAATATGAGAATATTTGCAATTTATTAAACATTAACAGCTAAAAGTAGTGAAAAATCAATTATCATGTAATTATATAGAACAAAGAACTTGACTGGCATAAAGCACCCAAAGCTCAACGTCATAACAATAATAACATTGAATTTTTCCGATTTTGTATCTAACGGATAATTAATTGACGATAACAGTCAACATTTTGACAACAAATCTAATAAGTTAACAGATACCTCAAACTGATGTTTCCTAGAGCAAAATTGAGTATTTAAACTTAAGTTTTTTTCTTCAATTCGAAAAAGATGAGTCTTATAAGTACTTCGATGAATTCAAAATATTGCAAAAACTTAGCACAAGCTGTTGGAAAAAAATGGAGACTAAGGGAACACAGTTCCGTAATATTAAATATAGTCAAAATGCAAACGATATCAACACCTTTGCTGTCACTAGTAGGGTTCAAACTACTGTTAAAAAGGATATGAAATGAAATCTAACCATCATCTGTGGGGCACTTCATCACAACCATCACCCTAAGATATCTATACTTGAAATGAATACATTATAAAAACGTTGTGTACAATTTATATGAACAAAGCTGGCAATAGGTCTGGACATAAACGCACGAAAGTCTGGAGACATGCACTTTTGAACACACAAAGAACACACAAAAAATTTTTACCGCAATAAAGTCTGGATACAGCCGCTTTTGAACGAAAGGTAGTCTGAACATGAACGCACAAATATTCAAATTTTGAGCGCACGAATTTTGTTTCGGAACGCATTATGGTCTGGTCATATGTGATTTAGTACGCACGAAAGTCTAGACAAGGAACTTTTGACCGCATGAAGAAAGCACAAATATTCTTGAACGCACGAAAGTCTGGAGATAGGTACGTTCCGCCTGGAGCAGTCTGGACATAGGCATATTTTATCTGGGCCGGTCTGAACATATGGACTTTCGGTCTGGGACCTCAACCTGAGTTACTTGAAAGCCTATTGTGCTTACCATTACACCAACTCCTCTTCTTAAGCTCTCGAACTTCTTCATCCCTTATAGCCCAATTTTTTGTTAAATCTTGTTCCTCAAGAATCCATCTCCAGTCAAGCTTGTGTTGAACAAGAAAATCTTCCTGTCAAGCTATGTCAAGCTTATCGTATGCACAATTTATATAAGGTTGTTCCCTCTCGCCTTCTAATTTTACACAAAAGATATTTCCCTTTAAGGCTAGAAACTATTCTTCTTACTTGTCTTCTATAATTTGTTAATACAATTTGAGATTAGGGGCTTGATCTTAATAAATGTTATTGACTATATATCATTATACCTATATTATTAAGAATTTTTTAATAGAATTAACACGCAATTCAGTTTTGTTACAATACCATACTGTGTTCTTGTGATTATTTTACTCATCACTCGTTATGTTTAGGTTTACTCTGAGACTCTTCAGCCGAGGCTGACCAACGCCTCAACTGGAATCCTCAAACAATCTGCCGACGAAATACTCATGTTCCAGGGCACCAAATTTGTGGAGTTTTGCATCAAATGTGGCTACGACAACTTCATGCGCTTGCTGGGCCGAACTCTCTCGGATTTTTTCAATGGTCTTGACAACCTTCACGAATACTTTCGTCAATCGTACCCTGAAATGAAGCGGGTCAGTTTTATTGTAAGCGAAGAGAGCCGAAATGGTCTAATTCTACATTACCGAAGTAAACGAAAGGGTTACAAAATGTACGTCAAAGGACAAATTCTTGCGGTGGCTAAGTACTTATTCGGTCGTGAGGTCAAAATTGAGGTCAAAGAGGAACGATTGATGGATGAAACAACTTTCGTAGCATTTGATGTGTTCTTCGATAACACTGACTACCAAAAACGAACTCGGCCGTCATCAAAAGTCAACAAATTTGGCCTACACGTTAAGCAGAACTTCTTGTTCTCACTGTTTCCATTCAACATTGTGTTTGACAGGACTATGATGATAACTAACGTTGGAAACAGTCTCTTTGAAATCATGCCGGACATTCTAAACCAGCCGGTCGATGATATATTTAAGCTGGTGAAACCGATGGCCAGCTTGACTTGGGAAACGGTAAATAAGACTTATGAAACTCTTACAAAAGCTTGGAATCACATAAGCTCCCCAGGTCGAGGTGCCAAACGGAAGTTACCCAAGTCAAAAGCGCACGTTGAATTTCCACACCAAAACTACAGGGTCTGGAAATTGGTTCGAGCGCAAAAAAGTCTGATTTTGGTCACTTCCGCCTGGGATAGTCAAAAATATAAAAAGGATTTTCAATAATTTGAACCTTAATATGTTTTAAGATCAATGAATTCTTGTAGATCTCGCTCTGTTGCTGGATGTTCATTTTGCAAAATTTATTTAGCGTTTTAAACAATAAGTAAAGCAAGAATAATTTATGATTTCTAACTACTTATAAGAAGCACCTCAGGTAACACGTACTTATTTTTTTGGGCCAAAAATGTTAATGAATGGAAGTCATATATGATGTTTTAGCTCCTTGCATACGAGAACAACTCTTTCGAACTGGAGACTGTTGACTGTCTGGTGCCCAGAAAAAGAAACGGTGAGAACCATGGGCAAATTCGTAATCTCTTCTTCAAATATCAATTTAATCCCCACTCACGGAAAAACAGTGCAGGGATACTTTGCAATTGACCCGAATTTATACTTGATTTATATATGAAAAAAAGACGATCATTGACATCAGTAGTATTCATATCTGCCATGTTACTGGAGGGGGGGGGGGGGGGTCCGGACCCCCCCCCCTACAAGAACTCTCACCACCGAAAAACTGATTTTCTCTTAGTGAAAGCAAGTTTTTTGGTTAAGTTTCGCCAGCCTGAGAGAAGTTCTTGGGTTAAGTTGACTGGCGAAACTTAACCAAAAAACTTGCTTTCACTAAGAGAAAATCAGTTTTTCGGTGGTGAGAGTTCTTGTAGGGGGGGTGTCCGGAACCCCCGGCCTCCAGTAACATGGCAGATATCCGCTGTTGAAATGTTCGCTGTATATAGAATTAGGTGTTACCTAAGTTTTGAACTCTCACTAAATCTTTTTGGTGAAAACATAAAAAACCTAATATAAGACACCAGAAGCCTAAAATTTTTCAAAAAATTTCAAAAATTTTTTCGAAAATTTTTCAAAGTTTTTCAAAGTCCTATAATGGTCTGAAATGGATTTTGCGCTATGAAAGAGCACTCAAAAGTCATTTTTTGTTGACTTCACTTTTTTCACCTAAGTAGTATAGGGGTCGAAACATATAAAAATTTCGAATTTTTTGAAAAAAATTTTAAAATTTTTTTGGAGTCCTAAAATGGTCTGAAATGGATTTTGCGCTATGAAAGAGCACTCAAAAGTGATTTTTTGTTGACTTCACTTTTTTCACCTAAGTAGTATAGGGGTCGAAACATATCAAAATTTCGAATTTTTTGAAAAAAAATTTCAAAATTTTTCAAAGTCCTAAAATGGTCTGAAATGGATTTTGCGCTATAAAAGAGCACTCAAAAGTGATTTTTTGTTGACTTCATTTTATTCACCTATGAAGTATGGGGGTCGAAACATACAAAAAATTCGTTATTTTTCTGAAAAAAAAAATTTTGAAGCCCTAAAATGGCATGAAATGGATTTTTCGCAATGAAGGAGCTTTCAAAAATGATTTTTGTGGACTTCATTTTGTTCAACCAAATAGGACATGAAATACTCAGTTTTTGAAGTAGTCTGAAAGAAGTCAAAGAGCAGTCAGAAGCAGTTTTTGTTGATAATACTTTTGCAAATGTTCAGTGTGATGTGGAAAGCTTGGCTTTATTTTTTTTATATACATGTGTAACTATGTATATTTCTATCAAAACAAGTATTTATTTATATGTTTGCAATCCGATGAGAGAGAGAGATAGAGAGAGAGGGAGAGAGATAGAGATTTTGATCACAAACGAAGACGACAACAAGTTTTTGATGTTCTGAGCTTGCTTTGTTGAAAACTGAATTTTCTACACCTATCTAGCTACCATATTAAAAACTATCAAGATTTTTTACGAAAAAAAAATCATGCTCTTTGTCTTTTAATCCTAGGCAAGAAAATGATAAAATGTTGCAACACAGAAGACAAAAACAACTTTTTGATGTTCTGAGCATGCTTTGTTGAAAACTGAAATTTCTTCTCCTATCTAGCTACCACAATAAAAAACTATTAAGATTTTTCTTAAAAAAACAAATTCATGCTCTTTGTCATTTACTCCTTGGCAAGAAAATGATAAAATGTTGCAACACAGAAGACAAAAACAACCTTTTGATCTTCTGGGCATGCTTTTTTGAAAAGAAATTTCTCTATACGCATTCAGCTACCCTTCTAGGATTGAGCAAGATTATTTACAGGAAAAAATTATTTGAGATAAATTGTTGAGAGATAAACAATAAATTGAGCTAAGTAAAAAGATTAAATTCTGTAAAAAACCGAAAAATTTGGTGGAAAAACTATGATATGCAGGAGCAGCTGAACGTGTTAGTTAAATAAAGTAGAATGATAGGAATTCGTCAAGAGCTTGAATCAAACAAATAGTGTAATGATGTACAAGAAGAGTAGTTTCCACTGGAACTGTAAAAATAGCTAAATTTTCAAAAGTTAACTAACCACTTGATCAATTAAGCAAGAAAGAACACAAGCTTTGTATCTGCGGGGGGTTGCTAGAAACAGCTTCAGTAGCGAATAAGTCTCGTTTGCGTATTGGGAATAACACTAACGGATAATGCGTGCTTTGACTGAAATCCTAAACAAAAGCGAATCGCTTCTTCAGTAAATGGTTCCAGCATACTGAATATACATATACTCAACTATTAAACACTGGAAGTAAAATATCAGAGCACCTCAAGCCAATAAAAATCGAATGAGTTCATTGTTGTTCTTTCTTGAATTAAATTTTCTGCGCATTCAGTAACCCTGTGTTAAAATTTTGGATTACTTATTGTTCTGTCGACGTTTTAAAATAACGTCACCGTAACGATGTTTGATAGAGCATCGGAAAGAGTAACATCCAAAGGAATTTGAAATTTAAAGCGACAGAGTCTGTATAACATATTGGGTTATGAAACCTGGCGAACATTTCGGAATTGAACACAACACTACTGCTACCTACTACTGCTACTGCCTACTACTACTATCTACAACTACTATCTACAATTAGTACCTACTACTACTACCGCTACCTACTAGTACTACCTACAACTACTACTAGATACTATTAATAAATACTACAACTACTTATTGGTTCTAAGTTACACTAGTACCTACTACTACTACTACTTCCTTTTAATACCTTCAAATGTTACCATTTGTTTACTAACTATCTACAAAAAACTGTTTCTGTTTCTCTAAAAAATGAAAACAATTCTTATCTCTAGAGGAGACTCGCTGAGCATAAACAACAGAAGCTTTTCTCTATCTCAAGGTAATGTGTTCTGACTGACACAGACCGATAGAATTTAGCCGCTAATCTTTTCAACAATTCATTAAGTGTTTGAAGTTTTTTCAAAGATATAAAAAACGCTGAAGCTATGTTGTATACGTTAACTCAGTAATTTTCAACTCAATGTTAATTTCTTAATTAACAAATAAGAAATCCATGGTATGGTATATCAAGTGGTACTTAATTAATTAAATCAATGTAGGGTTTTATTGTTTAGCGAACCAGTCCAATTTTTAGGATTTTTTTTTTGATATGTTCTTTTTTTGAAGTGCAAGTTTTTTTATACTTTATTCAAAAATTGCTTGCTTCAAAAATTCTATAGTGTGTACCTTAATGGAAACAAACTCTTTACAGCGTACCTACTTTATCAGAAAAACAGGTTTTACACTATATAGTTGTTTTCGTATGTTTATTCAGAGCCACCTGTTGTTTCAGTTGTCAGGAATTACACAAATTTTCCGAATCCCTACGTTTCAAAAACTTGTATAGACAGAAAACTGCTGGGATAGCTTGCCAGAAGAACAATGCGTTTGTTGAGTTTCATATTAACCTTAGCTTCGGCTCAGGATGTCTTCAAAGCTGAGACTGTAATTGTGAACTTGCTATGCATCAAAAGTTTAGCGCTACATGATTTTGCAATTTTTGTTATATTAACTTCTTCCTAATTTGTTAAATTTCATTTGGTCATCGTTTATCTGAAGAAAATTAAAAACGAATCAACCTCATGAAACATTCTTGCACAAACTCGTTGCGCAGTCTTGTTGCATTCTTGCACAGTCTTGTCGCATTTGAGAGCTCAAACAAAAACATTGAATTTAGGTGTTTAGCTGAACAAATTTTGTTTGTTTTCAGCGTCTGTTTACACTCAATGGGCACCAAATGGTTCCAGAGAAACACTTCTCGCGGAATTTGAATCAAAATTCTTCTTTATTAGTGTTCAAAACACAACCGGAGACAGTATGGCTTTTGATAAGCAAGTAGAATAAAAATGTGAAACATGGTCGATCACTTTACCTAAAAGAAGAACCATTCTGTTCGATTCCGAGTTTGTGATCTAAACAGTATTCAAGGATAATTGGCTTTTAAGAAAAAGGCTTCTTTTTTAGTATTCAAAACTCAGAGGCGGCATGGATTTCGATAAGCAAGTTTATTAAAATGGTGATTTTGGTCGATTGCTCTACAGAAAAATGGAAGTCTTGAGTTTGTGTTTGAATTTTTGATCTAAAAACACTATTCAAGGATAATTGACTTGACTTTGAAGAAAGACTACTTTTAGTATTAAAAACACAATAATCGGTGACCGCTTAACTTTGAATTACCAAATATAATAAAATGTGAAAACTTGGCCTATCCCTCTAATTTAAAGTCAAAGTTTGAGTTTGAGTTTGAGTTTGTGATCTAAAAATAGTATTCAAGGGATAATTACGTCATAATAGTTGTTATGTTATATAGTTGTGAACGCAAAACATTTGAAATACGTTCTCACAATCTATTTAGACTACAGCTATATATGTGTCAAAAAAGTGAAGGAGACCTTCTGGTTTGACTAAGCTTTTTGATATAATCTACTATATTATATAGACTATATTCACGTGGTCTATCATGCAATCTTTACTGCACGACTTCTGCAAGCATTCTAAGCTGAAGAGTATAATTTTGCATTGTTCTATAGAAAAAAACAGAAAAAACACATGATTTTCCTGGTGCTAGGAAAATTGGCGGACAGACAGGTTGTTTAGCCGACAAGGAAAAAATGAGAAATTTAGACGACAGTTTTTATCATAATTGGTAATAAAAGTCTAATTGGTTTATAAATCAGTAGTTCGGTTGTGATAGATTCATATCAACTCCCACAGACCGTTGAGGCATGACCATGGCCCGGGGGGCATGACCAGATGCCGTTAAATGCAGTCCAACCACGTAAAGCCCTCCGTTACACTAGTTGATGAAAAAACTAAGGTATACTTGTCCGCTTACAGAATAGTGTTTTAAATTGGCCAATCACAGCTTCAGAATAAGATTTATTGCTCATTTTACTTAAATTGTCGGTAAAAATGTTCATTTTTTTGGTGTGTTGACATATTTTACCAGTAATTTTTGAGAAGATAGGTCAGTGCAACTCTTTAAATGATTAAATTTCTCTGAAGAATATTCGGCTAATGAACATTAAATATTGTAAAATTACTAATGTGGAGATACCTTTAAGTCATGGCCACATTAAGTAATAGTTAACACAACTAATTTTGATTTTTGCTACCATAAAAACCGACAACACAGACAGTAGAAATCAGATTAGGAGCTTCGATACCATAGTCAAACTGACAAGTATACTTCTACATTCATTTGGCCGATTTGGAAAATTTCCAGTGTTAAAACCCTGTAACCCATAGTGCATCAAGTTCAAAGTTTAAGGTATTCAAAATTTTTGTAAATTAGTGTTTCACTTTTCTATGTGGTAATATTGTATTATAATACTAGTATTCTTAGCTTTCTGTACTTCGTTTTGATGTTATCTTTCCGAAAGGGTTTCTATGTTTTCAAACGTTTGTTTGTTATGGGTCCTATGAAGAGTCGATTTGAGTTCTTTCAATTGAGTCAAAGACAAAAAACAACTGTCAAAAGGCAAATCCTGATTATAGAGGCAATTGAGCTAATAAGATTTCCAGATCTTTTAATGCAGTATTTTAATTTCCTCTGAGCTTAAAAAATGTGAGAAATAAGTAAAAATGTCTCTTGGAAAAAATCTCCAGGTGGAATTTTACTACTGCGTGTTTTGCTTATTGCCACTATTGTCAATAGAGACCATTGTAATTTAACATGATTTTTATCCTCATGAAAATTTGTTGCTCTTATAACAATAAATGGTAGAATCATTATGTACATGAATAAGTTGTTTTTCACGAGTAATCATATAGCAAAACCTTAATTTTCAATAAAGCTTTATTGATCGACAATTTACGCTATGAAAATGAATCAGCGGTCTCACAGGTAGTATGAAAATATATTTTTTTCATGGCGCTCAAAAAAAGGAAACCTCTAACAGAACTGCAAAATTAACAACGGTAAGAAAAGAAACGCTTTTTAATGTCAACTTTGCTTTTGATTTGAAAGACTTAATATAAAACAATGCCTAGCTGAAATAAAAAAGAGACTTAGATTGTGCAAAGCAAAAATTTATAAGATATCCTTGTCAAACAAATATTTTTGTACAAGTTGATTTTTCATTACTCCTTTAACAAATTAGTTTTTTTACGACCTCAATAGTTTGCCTTGAGAAAACTCATAGGAGAACGGAGAAGTATTCACTTCTTGCATCTATTGGAAATTTCGTTCTGATACGTTAAATGCTTACTATTCATGATACCATAGCTTTATGGATTAAAGAAGTTTTAAGTCCGCGTTAATGAAAACTTAGGTTTTAAATTTTTATGAGTTACTTGAATAACATACTGAAATACTTCAAATTGACACATAGCTCTAAAAGCTACTGGAGGAATTCTGTGAAAACCAAATGTTCTAAGACAAACACAAGTTGTTGCACATGTATACAGAGAACAGTAGTGCATACTTACGTCTATGGTTCAAATTGAGCATTTGAGCAAAACATGTTTGTTATCTACTAACGTTAGCAGGGAACTTCTTATCGTTCCTTACAATAAACCACGTCAATACTATGCAAAATCAAAAGTATTATACAAATAACTTAATACTAAACGTACAAGTTAACGTTATTTTGCTTAAATTGAACACAGTGGGGGGTCGAAATGTACTCCCAAATAAAGAATTGCAAGCCTATGTATTCACTCTCTATTTATCACAAGTTTTGCTGCAACACAGTAGAGTACATGCATATATACGCCTTCTTGATCAGAGACAAGAGAATACTTAAGCAAACTAATAAAAGTGCTTTTAGCCGAAAATATTATGCAACAATTTTGCAGAGAAGACTGAACTTCTCATACGCACAGTGCAATTCTTCAGCTTTATACGTAGCAATCAGATCAAAACCTTGAAATTTTAATGTCTGAGGTACTTAAGAGAAACTTCAATTCTTTTTACAACTGAAAAGGAATAAGAATTAGTCTAACTGATTTAACAACTGAGTTCTCCTCGAAATGTTATAGGTCTTCATTGGAAACTATTTGGCTAATTAGGCTAATAGAACGAGTGCTAACATCCCAGCGAACGGCTTATATTTAGTTTTAACTGAATGAATTGCTTCTCAAATTAATATTTTAGCGTTTTCATTCTTGACTTGTATTTCATTCAGTTAGTGTATGCCAAAACCCAAACTCAACTGCCGGTTTATAACCTATAATGTATCATATCCTAACGCAATTTGATGGCTCATTTCAGCGCACAATTGTCTATCAAACTCGTTATGAAAACAATTTTGCCTTTATACAACAAAGGAAGGGCAGCTCAATTTCAAGCTGGAATACCTTCGATCATTGTCTCATACCCAAAAAATTTATTGACTTTGTTACTACATTACCTAATATAACCGAAGAGGAAGACTTTATCAACAACTCAACCCCCTCAGAAACGGGAGTAACTTCTCAGAATATACCTAATCTTTTGACTTCTGACATATGGTCACTTCCTATGGACATAAAGGGGATCTTGCGCAGTTATGATTTCGAAAGTATGCCACTCTTCAGGAGCCATGAAGAATATTTCGCTGCTTTAGAAGGTTTGGAAAATATGTGGAAAAAGCTCGAATCATGCAGAATTGAAGCAAAACTAACCACCATTCACGATAAAATTGATCATACAACATCATCCACACCCGATGATAACAGAAAGACTGTGATATCTTCCATCTTAGAACGATTCCCTAGTCTTCTTGAAGAAAACTCGAAAATTGAAGAAAACTTCCAGAAACTTAGCACTGAGCCATCGGCTAACAATGCTCTACGATAGAGGAGCCAATCTCGTGTTGTTGGAGGATGTGTAATTCACAGTGGAAATTTTCCGAAAAGAATGAGATTCGATGAAAATGTGAGGTGTTCATGCGACAATAACAACTAGAACTGAAAAATTCTTGTCGATTAAAGCTTATGAACTAGACGTTGGTATCCAGTATTTTCCATTTATAACCTGTTATTTTGAAATGCTGTGCTTTATTAAAATCCGTTGTGTATGCTTATTATCCAAATTTTAGTAGTTGAAAAACCACTCCTTTAAACTAAAGTATGTTGGTTGAACATTATCCACGTCAGAGAAACAGGAAACAGGCTTCGACCTGTTTAAAGAACTAGAAAGTCAGAAATTTGTTGTAGAGTAGAATCCCGAAACCGTAGATTATCGTTCTGAAATGTTGAAATGGATACGCGCAAGAGTCGACGTTATAAAGAGCTGACGTTAGAATACGCCGCAACTTGTTTTGATTTAAGTAGAGCCGAAACCAAAAAGTTGCCCTTAATTACCCTAAATTGTTAGTTGATTATTAAAAAAGTACATGAGTGGGTTAATTGGTCTCATGTTCGGTTATGATAGTTTCATATCAAGTCCCAACAGCCGCTGAGGCATGGCCATGGTCCGCGATGATTTCAAGATAATTATTTTTTTTAATTTGCTTTCAGTGTCTTATACTAGAAGATACTAAATATTATTTTTTCCAAT
>NW_027451247.1:0-9242 GCF_964194025.1 Convolutriloba macropyga | reverse complement strand
AAAATGTAATTAAAAATCAGAGAAACAAAATCAAAGCAGGACAAACATTTTACCAGGATGAAATTCATCATTCAATGCAACTCTAGGGTGCAAATACAGATCCATCAAATTTCAAAATTAACTGCCCAAAAATTACAGATTTAAACATTCTGCTCCAACAGTTGATGCTCTGATAGTACTATAAAGCCTGTCCAAGTTTATATACGGACATTTTTTTTAAATAAACTATAGACAAACGTACGATAATTAATACCAAACATTTCGCCGAAAACTCAAACCAAAAATGAGGACTTGCAAATTATAATTTTAAGTTCTTTTCTCCGCGAGGTGTCGCCTGGTTAAAAACAGCAATTCGGTGAAAAAAAATATTTAATTAGTTTTATGCAGGAATAAAGTAACAATGCTCAGTACTGTCATTTGTATACCAGTCCGCATTTAAGGTGGTTATGCCAATATGTGCTGTGAAATTAGCAATCCGTTTCTGACGAGGTAGATAAATGCGAACAAACCAGATATGGCACAAAGCGCAGCCTGTAAAATGCAACTTATGTAGAAACCGAACATCTGTAAAACGATTCCTCCAATGACGCTTTGGCCGAACACCATACCCAAACCATAACACACACAATACATTGCCGATGTAAAGGTATTAACCGCTTCCATGTAAACCATATCATCTTTTAGGTAAATCTTCTTTAAAAGGGGAATCAATGGCACGAACGTTGCGGTTAAACTAATTCCAATAATTGTGATCAGAATCTCAAAGCTGTAAATATTGTGCAACACTTCAACTGAACGCGACAGACCAAGCATTAATAACCCGAAAACGCCCAACACAGATCCGAACACGCTAAAAGATATGCCACCATACCCTTTATCAATAATACACCCAAAAATAGGCGCGCTGGCAGCTCTGATAATTGTAAAAGGTAGAAAATAGGGTCCAGCTTTGACATTTGGGATTTGGAATTCGTCAAGTAAATGCGGTCCAAAACTGACGACTAAGAAACCCAAAGTAGAAGCTGCTAATGTCACTGCTAAGGTAATAGATATAGCGCCGATGTTTGCCATGAACTTCAGCACAGGAATCTTGTTACTTTGGTGTTCCGCAGAATATGCGATCGCTTTAGAGTTACTTGGTTCATAATCTTCGGAATCTTATCAAATCAGTGGGCTTTTTGGTGGTATAGTGGAAGCATTTTTATCTGCTATAGGTTACACTTTGGTTGTTTTTGGGAACAATTTGATCTCATTATGTTAGATACACCTACGGAACAGCTCAACTTAACTCAAATTTTTTTTGATGTAGTATTTTTTTCTTTTCATTAGAATTTGTTGCAAGAATTGCATTGGCAATTTAAGGGTATCGTATTTTATTTGCTAAAATGGCTTTGTAGATAACTCTTAATGGCCTTCATCTCATATTGCTCAATTTTTCTAACACAATGTATACGAACAATAGTTTCAATTCTATTAAATAGCAAAAAATGTGCGATGGCAAAAAACTAGAAGAGTAATGTAAATCAGTGATAAAACACTCTCTCCTATGAATTATTATGAAAGTAAAATGGTTTTCGCTTACGAAATCTATTCGTAAATTTAATCGCTTGTTAAATGTATAATTGGCTACGGCGTCTCTACTTGTGTGAACCAACGTCCTTGAAATACCTCAGAACGTCCATGGAAAGCAAAACACACAAACCGCATATTTTTCAGTTTAGTTGAAATTCTATTTTTGATTTTTCTATTAAAAAATAATTTAATACTTTTCCTTTTGAACGTTAGTAGATTATTCCAGAAAAAATGATTATCAGTGTGTCCTAAATTGTTTTTTGCGTCCGTTCAAGTTCTTCTTACCCGTGTTTTGGCGTCAGAAAAGCATTAATTATATATAATTAGCAAGATAGGGTCCAAAAATAGAAAGACAGGAAAATTGCTTAAAAAAGTGAGCATTTTGGATACTTTTCTTACTCAAGCTTTTCACTTTATTTCTCAATTGTATCTTGGCATCATCTATTTTTCCATCTTTTCAATGTGTCAACTTCCTTGGGTACAAAGTGAAGCAACGAGAAATCTCTCAGAAAAGTAAAAATTGTATTTTGAGTGTCTCAACCAAATTTTTTTTGGAGAGATCTCACAACTAATATTAATTTTGGTAGTACTCTTTCTTCTATTCGATCGCAGCATTTCTCAATCAAAATTGATCATTGCACATATTCAGAGAAAGTCAACTACGCCACCTGCTTTTGTGTAGAAATGCAAAAACATAGAAGAGTTTCTTCGAAAACTTCACCAATGATTGGTATTAACTACACAAATTCGACCTTCTATTGGAAACTATTGTTTCCGATTAAAAAATTAGGAACTTGAATTTTTTGACGGTCTGTTTCTGATAAATTTTTGTTTTGGCCTAAGTTTAGAGGTCAATGGGCAAATTGTTGGATTTTGATTTTTCTTGATTTTTGGTTTTCTCTCAAATTTTCTCTCCCCAAGACAAGTCAATTTCCAAAATATCAAAACAAATAGTTTAGTGTATCTCACGTTGCTGACAACATCTGGTAATTCTACCAGGAATTTCCCCCAATATTTGGTTTGGTTTAGCAAACACGGCCAAACCTTCCAAGTTATGAAACATCTTTTTTCCTTTTTTAGTCACTTAGAATCTGAGCATCAAAGTTTTGATTAAATACAATTAAAGAAACAAAAAACATAAAATAAATAAATGATGAAAAATCATAGATTTTCCTGTGTTTTCACATAAGTTTTTTTCTATTGTCACAGGAAATATTATGTGACAAACAAATGAGAATTTGTGTGACGAAAAATTAAATGAAATTTCATGTAGAAATTAAATGAAATTTCATGTAAATCACACAAAAACTGGCGGTGCCCTACCCGAGATTTTAATGTAAATTTACATGAAATATAATTCAACTGCCGGATTTATCTTGTGTCACTTTTTTAACGGAAAATCTCAGACGAGTGAGTTTAAAATTTCAGGGTTCTCAATGCGCATAAAATTACGCAATTCAACCAGTGCCAGACTGAAACAACCTACGGTGTGGTTTGAGCTGGGTAGTGTTTTTTACATTGCGAGCTGCAATGAGAAACGCTGACGGCTCCTAAGTTCTCCAACTTGGTTATCTCCAACGGCATGTTTTCCTGTTTCCGAATAATTTATTTTTTCTAAAGGTGACTTCTGTTTTTTCTAACAATAGGCTGTAGAGAGTTTCAGTTCCTGGCCAACCAAATCATACATTATGTAAAATTTTAAATTATACTTTCAACAACCAGACCCTTTTTGATTTTCTGACAATTAGGTTAATCTTTCATGTGAATGTAAATGTGTTTTTAAAGAGTCAAAATTGAGTTTTGATTTTCCTTAGTATGTACATAAGATGAAATAAGGAAAGATTTCCAATTTCTGCAGCTAGTAATTGCTAGCTTCAACTTAAATTCGTCTCCATTTTGAGTCCTTGCTCAATGTGAAGTCAATGAGCTTTGACTCTAAGAGCTTCACTATACAGCTCAGAGCATAAAAATGGGGAAATGTTTAAATCCAGCTATTAAATTTGGAAACCGTTGGAGTTGAATGGGCTCAGCTAATTAGATGTAAGAGAACCCGGTTCAAGACCGATTGGTTAACTCGTAAGAACTTGCAAGTTTCTTGCAAGAGATGGCTAACTAATAAGAACTTTCAAGTTGAATGGTTTAGTTGTAAGTTTCAGTCAAAACTGAAAATTATTAAAAAATTATGATTAATTTGATATTAGGAGTTTGTCTGTTGTACTATAGTTGGAAGCATCAAACAAAGACGAAGCTCGCAAATTATTTTCACATCGTTCACTTAAATTTGCCTTAAACTTTTGGTGACATTTTCATTATAAAAACTGCTATTTTTTGTCGTATTCCTTCTTTTATATTGAGGCTCACAATTGCTTTTTTCTTGGTACAATGGAAGATCTGATGGTTAAGATGCCAACTACTTTAAATTACCTCAGTACGTCTCAAGATAAGTTAAAGTCAAACTGCAGTTGGTGCCCGTTAATTTCACCAATAATTTTCAGCTAAAACTCATTAAGGTTTGTTAGGGTAAGAAACAACTACTTGAACGTCTCAGGCAACCCAGGTCGAGGTGTGCGTTAATGATCAGACAATTAAAAACGCACAGGGGGGGTAAAGTGCGTTTTTGATTACATGGACGAGCGTCATAATAAAGTCTGCCTACATGAACGAGCTTCCTAGTAGAAGTCTGCCTAAATTCTGATCATTAACGAGCTAAAGTCTGACCATTAACGAGCTAAATTCTGATCATTAACGAGCTAAATTCTGATCATCAACGAGCTAAAGGCTAATCATTAACGAGCTAAATTCTGATCATTAACGAGCTAAATTCTTATCATTAACGAGCAAAAGTATGTATAAAATGGCAATAACATTGTCGGAAATTTTCTCAAGTTGAACCAACGAACAACTTTTTGAGATTGTCCAGTATGTTTTGGGTGTGTTCCCCTCCTCCTTTTCTCAACCGGGCTGGGGACCGGCTACGGCGGAGTTACAAACAAACAACTATAGGAGAATTGAGCAGAGCACTAGAAAAAAACTAGGCTCAAAAAGCTCTCTCCAAAACAGACAACTTTATAAAATTTGCAACAGCAACAATTCTTTTTCTTCTACACTCTACTTACAAAGGGGATAGTCCATACCATGTTTGGTGCAATTTGGACAATTTCTTGACCCAATCAAAAATAACTATATTTAAAATTCGCTAATCGCGAAATTCGCAAATTTCCGTATGAAGAACTAACTTTTTTCCTAGACATGAAATAGCAAAAAATTCTTTGTCTCCTAAACTCTACCTACACAGGTGATACTCCATACCGACTTTGATTCAATTTGGACAACTTCTTGACCCAATCAAAAATAACTATAGTTAAAATTCGCTAATCGCGAAATTCGCAAATTTCCGTATGAAGAACTAACTTTTTGCCTAGATATGCAATAGCAAGAATTCTTTGTCTTCTAAACTCTACCTACACAGGTGATACTCCATACCGACTTTGATTCAATTTGGACAACTTCTTGACCCAATCAAAAATAACTATAGTTAAAATTCGCTAATCGCGAATTTCGCAAATTTCCGTATGAAATACAAACTTTTTTCCTAGAAAAGCTATAGCAAAAATTCTTGGCATTATATTCTCCACCTACACAGAGGATACGCCATACCACTTTTGGTTCAATTTGGACAAAATCTTGACCCGATAAAATTTTTATATTTTTGAAAATAGAATAAGCGAATAATAAGCGAATAAATCGATATTTCCGATTGAAATACGAACTTTTTTCTCGGAAAGTAAGGCGAACCATTCTTTTTTACATTACACCCTAAATAGTACTGGTAGTCTCGGATATCAGTTTGGTTCATTTTGAACAACTCCTTGATCCCTTAAAATTTCTATATTTTTGAAAATAGAATAAGCGAATAAGTCGATATTTCCGTATGACAAAACTAACTTTTTTCCTAGACATGCAATAGCAACAATTCTTTTTCTTCTACATTCTACTTACAAAGGGGATAGTCCATACCATGTTTGGTGCAATTTGGACAATTTCCTGACCCAATCAAAAATAACTATAGTTAAAATTCGCTAATCGCGAAATTCGCAAATTTCCGTATGAAGAACTAACTTTTTGCCTAGATATGCAATAGCAAGAATTCCTTGTCTTCTAAACTCTACCTACACAGGTGATACTCCATACCGACTTTGATTCAATTTGGACAACTTCTTGACCCAATCAAAAATAACTATAATTAAAATTCGCTAATCGCGAATTTCGCAAATTTCCGTATGAAATACAAACTTTTTTCCTAGAAAAGCTATAGCAAAAATTCTTGGCATTATATTCTCCACCTACACAGAGGATACGCCATACCACTTTTGGTTCAATTTGGACAAAATCTTGACCCGATAAAATTTTTATATTTTTGAAAATAGAATAAGCGAATAATAAGCGAATAAATCGATATTTCCGATTGAAATACGAACTTTTTTCTCGGAAAGTAAGGCGAACCATTCTTTTTTACATTACACCCTAAATAGTACTGGTAGTCTCGGATATCAGTTTGGTTCATTTTGAACAACTCCTTGATCCCTTAAAATTTCTATATTTTTGAAAATAGAATAAGCGAATAAGTCGATATTTCCGTATGACAAAACTAACTTTTTTCCTAGACATGCAATAGCAACAATTCTTTTTCTTCTACATTCTACTTACAAAGGGGATAGTCCATACCATGTTTGGTGCAATTTGGACAATTTCCTGACCCAATCAAAAATAACTATATTTAAAATTCGCTAATCGCGAAATTCGCAAATTTCCCTATGAAAAACTAACTTTTTTCCTAGACATGCAATAGCAAAAAAATTCTTTGTCTCCTAAACTCTACCTACACAGGTGATACTCCATACCGACTTTGATTCAATTTGGACAACTTCTTGACCCAATCAAAAATAACTATAGTTAAAATTCGCTAATCGCGAAATTCGCAAATTTCCGTATGAAGAACTAACTTTTTTTCCTTGGCAAGCTATAGCATTTTTTTTGTTTTACACTCTGGTTACCCATGGTATATTCCATATCTAGTTTGGTTCGATTTGAATAACTTCTTGAACCGATCAAAAAGACCTATTTTCAAAAATTGTTATTTGCGAAATTCGCAAATTTCCGCATGAAAACCTAACCTTTTTCCTAGACTGACTATAGCAAAAAATCTTTTTGTTGTACACTCTAGGTACACATGCGATACTCCATACAGAATTTGTTTTGATTTGGACAAGCCCTTGACCCGATGAAAAAGACCTATTTTTAAAATTCAATAATCTAAATTTATTTGAAATACTAGCAAATTTCTGTATGAAATACTAACTTTTTTCCTAGCCAAGCTATAGTAAACAGTCTTTTCGTTTCACACTCTCATTACATTGATCATTCTCCATACCGAGTTTGGAATGATTTGAACAACTCCTTGACCCGATGAAAAAAATAACTATTTTTAAAAATCTTTATTCGCCAAATTCGTAAACTTCCGTATGAAATACTAACCTTTTTCCTAAGCAAGCTATAGCAAAAATTCTTTTTGTATTACACTCTAGGTACACATGGGATACTCCAAACAGACTTTGGTTCGATTTGAACAAGTCCTTGACCCCATGAAAAAGACCTATTTTTAAAATTCAATAATCGCAATTTATTTGAAATATTCGCAAATTTCCGTATGAAATACTAACTTTTTTTCCTAGGCAAGCTATAACAAAAATTGATTTGTTTTACACTCTCATTACATTGGTGATACTCCATACCGAGTTTGGATTGATTTGAACAACTCCTTGACCCGATGAAAAAGAACTATTTTTAAAATTCTTTATTCACCAAATTCGCAAACTTCCGTATGAAATACTAACCTTTTTCCTAAGCAAGCTATAGCAAAAATTCTTTCTGTTTTACACTCTAGGTACCCATGGTATACTCCATAACCAGTTTCGTTCGGTATTGGAATAATATTTTGACCCAATCAAAAATAACTATAGTTAAAATTCGCTAATC
Organism: Convolutriloba macropyga; assembly: GCF_964194025.1. NCBI lineage: Eukaryota > Metazoa > Xenacoelomorpha > Acoela > Convolutidae > Convolutriloba > Convolutriloba macropyga. Next base: position 1,634 of record NW_027451247.1, on the reverse strand, counting down.
GCTAAATGCGCAAATTTCCGTATGAAAATCTAACTTTTTTCCTTGAAAAGCTATAGCAAAACTTCTTGTTTTACAATCTAAGTACACATGGGATACTCCATTCCGACATTGGTTTGATTTGGACAAGTCCTTGGCCCCATGAAAAAGACCCATTTTCAAAAATTAAATAATCGCAATTTATTTGAAATATTCGCAAATTTCCATATGAAAATTAGAAACATAAAAAAACATTGCATGAATCCCTAAAACCACAGAGTCCGCTTTTCAGTCAGCCACACAATCGGCTGTTCAAACTAATTAATTACCTATTGTTTAAACCACGCTATCGGTTTTTCAACCAGCCACTCAATCGGCTGTTCAAATGCTATTTATCTACTTACTGTTCAAGCCACACAATCGGCTTTTCAGTCAGCCACACAATTGGCTGTTCAAATGCTATTTTACTTATTGTTTAAGACACACAATCGGCTTTTTAGTCAGCCACACAATCGGCTGTTTGAATGCTATTTTATTTATTGTTTAAAACACACAATCGGCTTTTCAGTCAGCCACACAATCGGCTGTTCAAACTATTTAATTACCTATTGTTTAAACCACGCTATCAATTTTTCAACCAGCCACACAATCGGCTGTTCAAATCATATTTACATATTTATTGTTTAAGCCACACAATCGGAATACTCAAATGAGGAAAATGCAAAAGCTCAATCAGAAACTATGTTCACGGTGAAAGTTTTCTAATTACTTTGAATATAAATAGGACGATAATGGAATAACAAATGCGTCAAAAAATGCTTTCTGTAGCTCAAATTAGCAAAATTTCATAATTTACAATACTAAATTCAAACTTCAATGTGCAAAAACAAAAGCACGCAGCAAAGTTAATCGACCACAACGAGCCGATCAGTAATCAAATTTCAAGCGAACAAAAGATTAATTCAACTCTCGGTGAGAAGCTTTATCTTCTTCATTAGATACTCGCTCAAAAACTCATATGAGCTCAGGTGGACCCCATCACTAAAATTGTTCCCTACAACTTCGGCAAATTCAATGTGGTTTTTCTTGAATTTGTTTAACAGCCTGTTGTTCATTTTTCGTATTCCATCCGGATTATTTAGCCGCGGAACTATGTCTGCTGTTAACACAACAGAATTATGCTGTTGGCAATAATTGTATAACTCTCTGATTTCAAGAGTTAAATCTCTCAGAGTCATTTCAGCAGGGGTGAAGATGTCCCTCGGACAGATATCATTCCCGCCAATCATGATGACCATAATATCGTAGCCTCGTAACTCAGTTGTATAGCTCTGCCAATTGCGGGCTTTCTCACCACCTTTGCCAAGCACAGAAACATTTTCCGGCAATTGCAGCCGTTGCACGTGGCTGTCCCCAAAAATTGCGATTTTCTTCTGGGTAAACGTGCTCATTTTTAGCTAAAAACATTGAAGTTTTCTAGATTTCTTTAAGGATCAGGTCCAACTTCTTCGCTGATTTTTGCAACGTCCTTTTTAAGTTACCAATTTTCAAATTTACCAATATTATAGATTTTGCATTTATGGGCGTGGTACCTTTTCCTTAAGTCCTATGCCCCTGATACCCGGGGCTGAGTGGTCCCACATTAACCCGTGGTGGGT
>NW_027451246.1:0-19746 GCF_964194025.1 Convolutriloba macropyga | reverse complement strand
ATTTGAATATCAACAACATAGAAGATAATGTGACGATAAATTTTTGACTTGTTAATAGCTCAAATGGTGATGAAGTGGAGGCTGAATAGGCCAAAAGAATAAAAGACAAAACAAGCACTTGCTTGGATAATTGTTTCCACCAGAATCTTTTTGCATCCAGTTTTGAACTCTTGGAACATATAAGTAAAGCTGATCCTCTTCAATTTTTGTTAAAATAGAAAACGAAATACATTCTTTGTGTTAACGCGTCTCAATTTGGAGACACATCTTTTCTTAAGAAACATGACCTAGTACGTAATTATCTCGAAAGCTTCAAATAGAGTATGAACAAAGCTTACGATGAAATGCACACTAGGGCCGATCTTAACCACTTATTGTTGGAATTATTCAAAAATCACCTTCAACATTGCTTGAATATATATATATATATATATATATATATATATATATATAGGTGCTCTCCTCTCCACTTGTTAGTTATTTTTGTGACTGGGCCGTCTTTACACTGTCTGGAGAGGAACAGCTTGGAGTGCAGCATCCGCGTGAAGGCTCTCCAATATCCCTTTTGTTCCGACCTACATCCATCGTTGCCGGATGGGGTACACGGTCCTTTTTATAATTTTTTAACTTTTCAAGAGATCAATTTTTGATGGAGTTGTGGAATCGATATTAGCTTTAGAAAAAATACCTGAGTTCTTCAGGTATGAGTTTGACTGAGAACGTGAATTTCATCACAAGAAAAGGCTCCTGATTACACCTGGGGACAACATTCAAAATCGAACATTTTGAGTTTTATGGAAAACTGTTTACACACAATCTAGACATAGCATACAACCCAATCTCGTGCTCAAATTAGCTGATGAGAAAAAAAGTAAATTGAGTCTCTTCAAAATTGAAATACTGATCAGAGCAAATATGTTGCTCGTCAAATGCTTTCTTCGGAAGACGAAAACCAACCACGAAAAGTGATGCTATATTGTGCATTCAAGAAGTCAGACTGGACAAATAGGAACCTTTCGCCGACAAGTCTCTGTTTCAACAAGAATACTGAAGAAGCATCACGCTATTTGCCCATAATTGGTCGCAATTAATCTGACAATTAGTGTGCGAAGAGGCAACTTACTCAGTGGCGTTAAGATAGCTGAAAAATCCTCTGTGAAAGATGTAGGACTGTTGATAAATCCAAATTTGCAATGGAGATAAGTTCTGAAACATAATAAGAAATGATGCATGCTGGCATGTTGAGCGATCACTTCAGTAGCTAGCAGCCGAAAACTTTTACATAGAAGCTAGCACTGATGAGAACTCTCGAATTGAGCGTAGAGCAAATAGCTGCTGGGACTTCAGATTCACCAAAATTTTCTTCAACGTGAGTTTTTTTTGTGGGGCAGGTCTCGTAAATATCAAGGACTCAGTTCGAAAATTAAATAAAGCAAAATCTCCACAATAGGGATGCTGTTAAGATAACCTCGAGTCGTGAATTGAGTTCACTTACTCTGAAGAAAGTGCGACCATAATCAAGCAATCAACATCAACATAATGACAAAAAAAATGTAGACACTCCAAAACAGATGACGAAGCTTGTCCAAAAACCAACTACAGCCGTTCCCTTTACCAGTGCAAAACGAAAGCTTATTCAAATTTCCCCCATTACAAAAAATGTTGTGTCAGCTTCATTAGCGAACAACCTATTAGATACATTGATACCTGCTTTAGTAACTGCTCTGAAGCACTATCTCATATAGGAGGTGTTTTGATTCAAGTTTAAGAAAACTGTACTCTCATAAAAAGAATTTTTTGACGATTTTGACGAAAGTATAATTGGTGCAACGGCTTTGGGAAAAAATGAGTTTAAAGTTTGTCTAATTTACAATAACTTTCGAACTGACAAAATTGAATTCAAAAAATCTCCTGATGAGTTTCTTGAGAAAAACACTTCAAATGACATGCCTTTCAAAATCTGCAGTGATTTGAAAATCAAAAACAACATAGAAGATAATGTGGCGATAAATTTCTGAAATGTTAATAGCTCAAATGGTTTTGAAGTGGAGACTGAACAGGCCAAAAGAATAAACGACAAAACAAGCACTTGTTTGAATAATTGTTTCCACCAGAATCTTTTTTCAACCAGTTTTGAACTCTTGGAACATATAAGTAAATCTCATCCTCTTTAAATTTTGATAAAAAGAAAACAAAACACATTCTTTGTGTTAACCCGTCTCAATTTGGAGACATATCTTTTCCTAACAAACATGACCTAGTACGTAATTATCTCGAAAGCTTGAAAAAGAGTATGAACAAAGCTTACGATGAAATGCACACTAGGGCCGTCTTAACCACTTATTGGAATTATTCAAAAATCACTTTCAACATTGCTTTAATATTTATGCTTGCATGAAACAATTCAGTTATGTTCCAAAAAACTGCCCAAAATGGTTTGAAAAATGTCTAAAAAATCTATGATATCAACGAAATAGAATTTGTTAAAATTGGAATTTCATCAAAAATGACACTGAAAAGCTGAAAAAAGTTTAATTTTCTTTGACGCCAAATTAAAGAAGCGAAAAAAGCGCAAAAAAATTACTCAAACAAATTTACCTCACGTATTAGAGACTCAAGACAAACTTATAAGCTATTTAAATGAAATTAACGGGAGGAAAGTGACAAATAATACTATTTCATGCTAAGATTCACTCTCGAAAAAAACTAAAGGCATCAAATTAAGATATTGCAGATAGATTAAACAAGTTTTCCATAAATATTGCGGGAGAAAATGTTAATAGCTCAAATGGTTTTGAATTGGAGGCTGAACAGGCCAAACGAATAAACGACAAAACAAACACTTGCTTGGATAATTGTTTCCACCAGATTCTTTTTGAATCCAGTTTTGAATTCTTGGAACATACAAGTAAATCTGATCCTCATCGAATTTTGTTCAAATAGAAAACGAAATACATTCTTTGTGTTAACGCGTCTCAATTTGGAGACACATCTTTTCTTAAGAAACATGACCTAGTACGTAATTGTAATTATCTCGAAAGCTTAAAAAATAGTATGAACAAAGCTTACGATGAATTGAACGCTAGGACCGATCTTAACCACTTATTTAAATTATTCAAGAATAACTTTGGACCTTGCTTGAATATATATGCTTGCATGAAACAATTCAGTTATGTACCAAATGTGCCCAAATGGGTCTTAAAAATGTCTAAAAAGTCTATGATTGCAACGAAATAGAACTTTTCAAAATTGGAGTTTCATCAAGAATGACCATGAAAAGCTGAAAAAGTTAATTTTTCTCTGACGCCAATTTGAACAACAGAAAAAAGCGCAAAAAAATTTACGCAAAGAAATTTACTTCATGTATTGGAGACTCAAGACGAATTTATAAGCTATTTAAATGAAATTAATGGGAACAAAGTGACAAATAATACTATTCCATGCTAAGATTGACTCTCGAAAAAAACTAAAGGCATCAAATTAAGATATTGCAGATAGATCAAACAAGATTTCCATAAATTTTGCGGGAGAACAAAAAAAAGATATTGAACTTTCGGAAAAAAATTGTACCTCAAGTTGAAATGTCCTTTTTTTATGAAGCCTCGGACCTTGACAATTCAAAACTTATTGATCAACTTGACAATATGTCATCCTCGGTGATGATAATATGAGAAATCTAGTTGTTAAGCAATCAGAAACATAAATAGTTCCTATTCTTACTTTTCTGAAAAACATATCTTTTCGAGATGGAGTTTTCTCTGATGCTCCTAAAATAATAGAAGTCTTGCCTCTGTTCATAGAAAGTTCTAAAACTAAAGAAAGCAAATATCGGCCAATTTGGCTCCTGCATGTGTGGAGCAAAACCATTGAACGTGCTATGTTCAACCGATCGAGTCTTTATCTAGAGAATTTCTGCTTCATATATAAAAAACAATTCGGATTCAGAAAAAAGCAATGCACCATTGATGCAGTGGTTGAAATGATTGAGAAATTAGGATTCTCAATTTTTGAAAAATATATTTAGCTTCATTCTTGATCTGAAGAAAGCATCTGATACAATTGATCATTAAATACATTTACGAAAACCTGAAATGAATAGAATTAGATGTAATTGCCGTTAGAGGAGAGCAAGCTAAAAAACTGCTCCACGAAACCAAAGGAGAGTCTAACTGGAATAAGAAGCGGCACTAAATACCATCAAGTCCCTTGCAAAATTAACTTCTCCGGCTTTTGAGGTGTCACAGGCGACAAATCGTGATTTTGTAATTGAAATGTCATCTGCAAAACGCAATTATTGCTTTTAAGAGTCCACCAAAAAATCCACCTTTCATGAGATCAATTCAAAGGAGTTGTGGAATTGACATTAGCTTTAGAAAAAATATCAGAGTTCTTTGGTTATGAATTTGACAGAGAACGTGAATCTCATCACATTAAAAGGCTCATAATTACACAAGGGGACAAAATTTAAAATTGAACAGTTTGAGTTTTAATGGGAAAATGTTTACACAAAAATGTAGGTTTAACAAACATCGTAATCTCGTGCTCAAGTCAGCTGAATAGAAAATAAGTGAATTGTTTCTCTTAAAATTGAAATACTGATCAGAGCAACTATCTTGATCGTCAAATGCCTTCTTCAGAAGCAAGAAATGACAACAAAAAGTTACGCTATATCGTGCTTTCAAGAATGCAGACTAGACAAATAGAACTTTTCGCCGACGAGTCTCTGTTTCAACACTAATACTGTAGAAACATAAATTTAATTGAAATAAGTAAATTGAATCACTTCAGATTGAAATACTGATCTGAGCAAATATCTTGCTCGTCAAATGCCTTCTTCAGAAGACGAAAAACAACCGCGAAAAGTGTTGCTATATTGTGCACTCAAGAAGTCAGACTGGACAAATAGAACTTTTCTCCAACAAATCTCTGTTTCAACACTAATAGTGCAGAAAAATCACGCTATTTGCCCATAAATGGTCGCAATTAATCTGACAATTAGTGTGCGAAGAGTCAACTTACTCATTGGCGTTAAGATAGCTGAAGAATCCTCTGTGAAAGATGTAGGACTTTTGATAACTTCAAACTTGTAATGGAGATAAGTTCTGGAACATAATATATGATACATGCTGGCACGTTGGGCGATCACTTCAGTAGCTAGCAGCCAAAACACTGATGAAAACTCTCAAATTTACTGAAGAGCAAATAGCTGCTGGGAGTTTAGATCCACCAAAATCTTCTCCGACGTGAATTTTTGTTTTGTGGGGCAGGTCTCGTAAATATCAAGGACTCTTTTCGAAAATTGAATGAAGCAAAACCTCCACAATAGGGATGCTGTTAAGATAACCTCGAGTTGTGAATGGAATTCACTTCTCTGAAGAGAGTGCAACCAATATCAAGCTATCAACATCAATCTAATGACGAAACAATTGCAGATACACCAAAACAGATGCCGAAGCTTATCCGAAAACCAAGTACAGCCCTTCCCTTTAACAGTGCAAAACGAAAGCTTATTCAAATTTCCCCTTTTACAGAAAATGTTGTGGCAGCTTCATTAGCAAACAATCTATTAGATATATTGATACCTGCTTTAGTAAGTGCTCTGAAGCACTAACTCATCTAGGAGGTGTTTTGTTTCAAATTTAAGAAAACTATACTCTCCTAAAAGAATATTTTGACAATTTTGACGAAAGTATGATTGCTGAAATAGCTTTGGGAAAAATGAAGTTAAATTTTTTGTAATTTACAATAAACTTCGAATTGGCAAAGTTGAATTCATGAAATCTCCTGACAACTTTCTTGAGCAAAACACTTCAAGTGACATGCATTTTATAATTTGCGGTGATCTGAATATCAACAACATAGAAGATAACGTGACAATAAATTTTTGATATGTTAATAGCTCAAATGGTTTTGAATTGGAGGCTGAACAGGCCAAACGAATAGACGCCAAAACAAACACTTGCTTGGATAATTGTTTCCACCAGAATCTTTTTGAATCCAGTTTTGAATTCTTGGAACATACAAGTGAATCTGATCCTCTTCCAATTTCGTTAAAATAGAAAACGAAATACATTCTTCGTGTTAACGCGTCTCAATTTGGAGACACATCTTTTCTTAAGAAACATGATCTAGTACGTAATTGTAATTATCTGGAAAGCTTAAAAAATAGTATGAACAAAGCTTACGATGATTTGAACGCTAGGACCGATCTTAACCACTTATTTAAATTATTCAAGAATAACTTTGGACCTTGCTTGAATATATATGCTTGCATGAAACAATTCAGTTATGTACCAAATGCGCCCAAATGGGTCTGGAAAATGTCTAAAAAATCTATGAATACAACGAAATAGAACTTTTCAAAATGGGAATTTCATCAAAAATGACTCTGAAAAGTTGAAAAAGTTTAGTTTCTCTGACGCCAATTTGAAGAAGAGAAAATGGGGCAAAAATTTACTCAAACAAATTTACTTCACATATTGGAGACTCAAGACAAATATATAAGCTTTTTAATTGAAATTAACGGGAACAAAGTGACAAATAATACCATTCCAAGATTCGCTCTCGAAAAAAACTAAAGGCATCAAGTTAAGATATTGAAGATAGATTAAACAGGTTTTCCATAAATATTGCGGGAGAACTAAATAAAGATATTGAAAATACCGACAAAAAATGTACCTCAAGTTGAAATGTCATTGTTTTTTTTATGAAGCCTCGAACATTAAAATTTCAAAACTTATTGATCAACTTGACGATAAATCATTCTCGGTGATGATATTATGAGTAATCTAGTTGTTAAGCAATCAGAAATACAAATAGATTCTATACTTTTGTTCTGATAATTAGATTGTTTTGAGATGGAGTATTCCATGATGCTCTTAAAAAAGTAGAAGTCTTGCCTCTATTCATATAAAGTTCTAAAACTAAGGAAAGCAAATATCGGCCAATTTCGCTCCTGTATGTGTGGAGCAAAATCTTTGAACGTCCTATTTTCAACCGAATGAGTCTTGACCTAAAGCGTTTCTGCTTCATGTATAAAAAACAACTCAGTGAAAAGCACTGCACCATTGATGCAGTGGTTGAAATGACTGAGAAATTAAGACTCTCAATTTTTGAAAAACAGATTTAGCTTCATTCTTGATCTGAAGAAAGCATTTGATACAATTGATCATTAAATACTTTTACGGAAACGTGGAATGAATAGATTTAGAGGTAATTGCCATTAGAGCAGAGACCAAGCTAAAAAACTGCTCCACGAAAAAATAAGAGTCTAACTGGAAAAAGAAGCGGCACTAAATACAATCAAAACCCTTGCAAAAATAATTTCTCCGGCTTTTTAGGTGTCACAGGCGACAAATAGTGATGTTGTAAATGAACTGTCATCTGCAAGACGCAATTATCGCTTTTAAGAGTCCACCAAAAAATCCACCTTTCATGAGATTAATTTAAAGGAGTTGTGGGATCGATAATAGCTTTAGAAAAAATATCTGAGTTCTTTAGTTTTTAATTTGACAGAGAACGCTAATTTCATCACATGAAAAGGCTCATGATTACAAATGGGGACAAAATTTAAAATTGAACAGTTTGAGTTTTAATGGAAAAATGTTTACACAAAAATGTAGGTTTAGCAAACATACTAATCTCGTGCTCAAATAAGCTGAAGAGAAAATAAGTAAATTGTTTCTTTTCAAATTAAAATTCTGATCAGTTCAATTATCTTGATCGTCAAATGCCTTCTTCAGAGGACGAGAAACAACAACGAAAAGTTACGCTATATTGTGCATTCAAGAATGCAGACTAGACAAATAGAACTTTTCGCCGACGAGTCTCTGTTTCAACAATAATACTGCAGAAACGTAACGTTAATTGAAATAAGTAAATTGAATCTCTTCAAATTGAAATGCTGATCAAAGCAAATATCTTGCTCGTCAAATGCCTTCTTCAGAAGACGAGAAACAACCACGAAAAGTGATGCTATATTATGCATTCAAGAATGCAGAATGGACAAATAGAAGTTTTTGCCGACAAGTCGCTGTTTCAACACTAATACTGCAGAAACATCACGCCATTTGCCCATAATTGTTCGAAATCAATCTGACAATTGGTGGATAACTTGTGCAAAAAGTCAATTTCCTCAGTGGCGTTAAGATAGCTGAAAAATCCTCTGTGAACGATGTAGGACTGTTGATAAATTCAAATATGCAATGTACCAACGACATTGATTTCCGACTTGCAAAATCACTGAAGGCTTTGTTTCTGCTGAAACGAAACAAAACATCTAATTCGAGCGATCATCAGTCCTTCGCTATTCTTTGCCTTGGAGTGCTGAGGTTTTAAAAGGACAGAGGCTATAAACTAGAGGGGTACAATAATCGCGTGCTGAAGTAGTTTTGTGGTAACGAAGACTAAAGAAAATCGATTTTACGGACGAACCTACTCCCACCTCTGTATTTTAAAGCCCTTAAGGATCTTGTTCTCTTCAGCAACATCCTCAATGGTCAATAAAACGGTGACTTTTCAAAGCACCTTAAGACAACCGTATCTGACCGACGAAGAGGAATTGTTCTCCCCGACATTAAATATGAATACCAAAGACAAAGCATCTGGTACAGAGCAGGACACAAAGTGAACATTTTGCAACAACAATTTGATTTCTTCGACTGCAAAATAGTAAAACCTCTGCTAATAAAACTCATGTGGATCGGATTTGAAAGACGTTGGCCACCTAACAACCCTTGTACATGGACTTTCATCTGTCTATGCCAAAATTATCGAGCCAACCCCTTGATGTAGTGCAGTAACCTGGGGAATATCGTCGAGTGGTAAAAAATGATAATAAATATACTAAAAACAGATAACCAAATCACAGGGATGTGCATTCAGCATCAATAAACATCCCTATTGACTAAACTTTTGAGGAAAAATTAATACGAATCCATCATCTTCAATGTGTTGTGTTATGCGGCACAACAAAATTGGAAATAAGTTCTGGAACATGATAAATGATGCATGCTGGCACGTTGAGCGATCACTTCAGTTGCTAGCAGCCGAAAGCTTTTACATAGAAGCTAGCACTGATGAGAACTCTCGAATTGACCTTAGAGCAAAAAAAACTGCTAGGAGTCTAGATTCACCAAAATTTTCTTAACTTGAGTTTTTGTTTTGTGGGGCAGGTCTCGTAAATATCAAGGACTCTTTTCGAAAATTGAATAAAGCAAAACCTCCACAATAGGGATGCTGTTAAGATATCCTCGAGTCGTGAATTGAATTCACTTACTCTGAAGGAAGCGCAACCAATGTCAAGCTATCAACATCAATCTAATGACAAAAAAATTGCAGATACACCAAAACAGATGCCGAAGCTTATCCGAAAACCAACTACAGCCCTTCCCTTTAACAGTGCAAAACGAAAGCTTATTCAAATTTCCCCTATTACAGAAAATGTTGTATCAGCTTCATTAGCAAACAACCTATTAGATACATTAATACCTGCTTTAGTAAGTGCTCTAAAGCTCTAACTCATATAGGAGGTGTTTTGATTCAAATTTAAGAAAACAGTACTCTCCTAAAAGAAAATTTTGGCGATTTTGACGAAAGTATGATTGCTGAAATACCTTTGGGAAGAAATGAGTTTTAAGTTTGTGTAATTTACAATAAAATTCGAATTGACAAAAATGAATTCATGAAGTCTCCTGATGACTTCTTGAGCAAAACACTTCAAGTGACATGCCTTTCATAATTTGCCTTGATTTGAATGTCAACAACATAGAAGATAACATGACGATAAATTTTTGAAAAGTTAATAGCTCAAATGGTTTTTAATTGGAGGCTGAACAGGCCAAAAGAATAAACGACAAAACGAGCACTTGCTTGGATCATTGTTTCGGGGTTTCCACCAGAATCTTTTTGAATCCAGTTTTGAACTCTTGCAACATATAAGTAAATCTGATCGTCTTCAAATTTTGTTAAAATGGAAAAAGAAATACATTCCTTGTGTTAATGCGTCTCAATTTGGAGACCCATCTTTTCTTAAGAAACATGACCAAGTGGTAATTATCTCAAAAGCTTAAAAAGTAATATGAACAAAGCGTACGATGAAACGCACACTAGGACGATCTTAAACACTTATTTGAATTATTCAAAAATCACTTTGAACATTGCTTGAATATATATGCTCCCATGAAACAATTCAGTTATATACCAAAAAATTGCCCAAAATGGTTTGAAAAATGTCTAAACAATCTAAGAGTGCAACGAAATAGAACTTTTCAAAATTGGAATTTCATCAAAAATGACCCTGAAAAGCTGCAAACTTTTAATTTTTTCTGAAGCCAATTTGAAAAAAAAGCGCGAAAAAATTTTACTCAAACAGATTTACTTTATGTATTGGAGACACAAAACACACTTTTTAAATAAGCTTTTTAAATGAATTGTTTTTAAATATGGAGAAATCAATACAAATTAGTATAGGAAATAGAGCTTAGAGTTCTCAGTTTTAGCTGTATGGTTTGAATATTACTCTTTAAACTCTAGGCAAGTATCTAGGAGTTTTTTGACAATAAGTTAAATTTTTTTCTAATATTAACTATGTTAAAACGAGACTCAGTAAACAATGCGAGACTCAGCAAACTAGGTTACAATTGAGACATTATGTTCCAAAACATCAACTCATTGCATAATATCGAAGATTCTGTTATACAATATGGAGTTCTCGAATACGGATGTTGCAGCTACACCTCTCTCGAGCCAATTTATATTTTGCAGAAAATTTTGAAATTAATGTCTTTCAGAAAATCCTGCGATTCATTTAATTTATTGTTTTGAAATCATTTTGACAGTCTACGAGTTACACCTATATGAGTTGTTTAAGTTTTTAATATCGATTACAGGTGCTAATGTACCAGAGAATCTACTTAATATGTTTACTTTTAAACATTCAAGACAAACAAGGCTCTGAAAGTTAGAGCGCCTGGATACCAAAATGTATAACACACTGAAAACTGTTTCAATGCTACCAGATGATGTGCAAAAACTAAATTTATCACAATTCTCAAAAGTTTTCCGTGATGTTAAAGATCTCATTATTTTTCAAAATTATACCCTTGTTAAACATATATTTGAAGTACCCGAAAAGATGCACCCTTCGTTGCATGCTAAAAGATTTCTATTTATAGGTCTTGATTCTGGACAAAAAGTTTGACCCATTTAGCTGTTTTAGTTTTCGAGATTTTCCAGGAAAAACTTATCTAAAATTAAAGCGCAGCACAATTTAGGGGAATGAAATAGATATAGGATAGAAACAGTAGTAAGTCAAGATTTTCTACTGCATCGATTTAGGTATAAAATAAAACAACCAAAAAAGAAGAAAGAAAAAAGTATTTAATTTCCTTTACTGCATGCAGGGTAGGAATGGGCGGACAGTACTGTCCCGTTTTCTATCCTTTCCAGGTATCTTTAAATTTAATTTATATTTCGTTTGTATTAACATCGTCACCTGGATAAATTAATCTCTCAAAAGTTTGTTTGCTCGTGTTTTACTTCATGGGATGCGTATGGCAGTCAGCAACATACCCTATAAAGCAACTAACAGCAAAACTTTTAGACGACACACACGCACAGGGATAGATTGTCCACTCCTACGCAGCGCAATTATCTATACGTTGTTCTAAACGTTTAACTGAGATTCTAGCATATCACTGTAAGTTTTAAACATTACATTTTTCATATACTCTGCTTCATATACTCTGCTTTCGTGTTTCAGAGTGGGACTCACTATTCTGTCCATTGGGTGGACCATACCACCTTTTGTTTGCCGTTTATGTGAAGACGTATGCAAAAAATTCATTGAAAAGCGCACATTTCTTTTCATTGCTTGACGCTTTATTGTCCTGGACAGCATAGCTAGATAGCATAGTAAAGACCTTGTGGGATTCCAAAAAGCTTAGATTCCAAAGAGTTGATGTATATAATATCAGTGACCGACCAATCTCTGAAATGTAGAAATGTTTTCGAATACTTGTGTATGGTCTTGCAGAAGCAACGACAAGCGGTCCTTCTTGCGCAATCGGCCATACACCAGCCTGTGCTGATGTCCAAAAAATAGCGTAATCAAGGACTAGCTATAAATGTTGTTTGATCACGTATACACCTGTGCTATGATCTTCAAAGTATGTTAGCTATCTGTGCTATATGAAATTGGATTCCAAACTTCGGGTTCGTAACCATGGTTTCTATATTGTTTCTATATGGTTTTTAATTTGACAGAGAACGCTAATTTCATCACATGAAAAGGCTCATGATTACAAATGGGGACAAAATTTAAAATTGAACAGTTTGAGTTTTAATGGAAAAATGTTTACACAAAAATGTAGGTTTAGCAAACATACTAATCTCGTGCTCAAATAAGCTGAAGAGAAAATAAGTAAATTGTTTCTTTTCAAATTGAAATTCTGATCAGTTCAATTATCTTGATCGTCAAATGCCTTCTTCAGAGGACGAGAAACAACAACGAAAAGTTACGCTATATTGTGCATTCAAGAATGCAGACTAGACAAATAGAACTTTTCGCCGACGAGTCTCTGTTTCAACAATAATACTGCAGAAACATAACGTTAATTGAAATAAGTAAATTGAATCTCTTCAAATTGAAATGCTGATCAAAGCAAATATCTTGCTCGTCAAATGCCTTCTTCAGAAGACGAGAAACAACCACGAAAAGTGATGCTATATTATGCATTCAAGAATGCAGAATGGACAAATAGAAGTTTTTGCCGACAAGTCGCTGTTTCAACACTAATACTGCAGAAACATCACGCCATTTGCCCATAATTGTTCGAAATCAATCTGACAATTGGTGGATAACTTGTGCAAAAAGTCAATTTCCTCAGTGGCGTTAAGATAGCTGAAAAATCCTCTGTGAACGATGTAGGACTGTTGATAAATTCAAATATGCAATGTACCAACGACATTGATTTCCGACTTGCAAAATCACTGAAGGCTTTGTTTCTGCTGAAACGAAACAAAACATCTAATTCGAGCGATCATCAGTCCTTCGCTATTCTTTGCCTTGGAGTGCTGAGGTTTTAAAAGGACAGAGGTTATAAACTAGAGGGGTACAATAATCGCGTGCTGAAGTAGTTTTGTGGTAACGAAGACTAAAGAAAATCGATTTTACGGACGAACCTACTCCCACCTCTGTATTTTAAAGCCCTTAAGGATCTTGTTCTCTTCAGCAACATCCTCAATGGTCAATAAAACGGTGACTTTTCAAAGCACCTTAAGACAACCGTATCTGACCGACGAAGAAGAATTGTTCTCCCCGACATTAAATATGAATACCAAAGACAAAGCATCTGGTACAGAGCAGGACACAGTGAACATTTTGCAACAACAATTTGATTTCTTCGACTGCAAAATAGTAAAACCTCTGCTAATAAAGCTCATGTGGATCGGATTTGAAAGACGTTGGCCACCTAACAACCCTTGTACATGGACTTTCATCTGTCTATGCCAAAATTATCGAGCCAACCCCTTGATGTAGTGCAGTAACCTGGGGAATATCGTCGAGTGGTAAAAAATGATAATAAATATACTAAAAACAGATAACCAAATCACAGGGATGTGCATTCAGCATCAATAAACATCCCTATTGACTAAACTTTTGAGGAAAAATTAATACGAATCCATCATCTTCAATGTGTTGTGTTATGCGGCACAACAAAATTGGAAATAAGTTCTGGAACATGATAAATGATGCATGCTGGCACGTTGAGCGATCACTTCAGTTGCTAGCAGCCGAAAGCTTTTACATAGAAGCTAGCACTGATGAGAACTCTCGAATTGACCTTAGAGCAAAAAAAACTGCTAGGAGTCTAGATTCACCAAAATTTTCTTAACTTGAGTTTTTGTTTTGTGGGGCAGGTCTCGTAAATATCAAGGACTCTTTTCGAAAATTGAATAAAGCAAAACCTCCACAATAGGGATGCTGTTAAGATATCCTCGAGTCGTGAATTGAATTCACTTACTCTGAAGGAAGCGCAACCAATGTCAAGCTATCAACATCAATCTAATGACAAAAAAATTGCAGATACACCAAAACAGATGCCGAAGCTTATCCGAAAACCAACTACAGCCCTTCCCTTTAACAGTGCAAAACGAAAGCTTATTCAAATTTCCCCTATTACAGAAAATGTTGTATCAGCTTCATTAGCAAACAACCTATTAGATACATTAATACCTGCTTTAGTAAGTGCTCTAAAGCACTAACTCATATAGGGGGTGTTTTGATTCAAATTTAAGAAAACAGTACTCTCCTAAAAGAATATTTTGACGATTTTGACGAAAGTATGATTGCTGAAATACCTTTGGGAAGAAATGAGTTTTAAGTTTGTGTAATTTACAATAAAATTCGAATTGACAAAAATGAATTCATGAAGTCTCCTGATGACTTCTTGAGCAAAACACTTCAAGTGACATGCCTTTCATAATTTGCCTTGATTTGAATGTCAACAACATAGAAGATAACATGACGATAAATTTTTGAAAAGTTAATAGCTCAAATGGTTTTTAATTGGAGGCTGAACAGGCCAAAAGAATAAACGACAAAACGAGCACTTGCTTGGATCATTGTTTCGGGGTTTCCACCAGAATCTTTTTGAATCCAGTTTTGAACTCTTGCAACATATAAGTAAATCTGATCGTCTTCAAATTTTGTTAAAATGGAAAAAGAAATACATTCCTTGTGTTAATGCGTCTCAATTTGGAGACCCATCTTTTCTTAAGAAACATGACCAAGTGGTAATTATCTCAAAAGCTTAAAAAGTAATATGAACAAAGCGTACGATGAAACGCACACTAGGACGATCTTAAACACTTATTTGAATTATTCAAAAATCACTTTGAACATTGCTTGAATATATATGCTCCCATGAAACAATTCAGTTATATACCAAAAAATTGCCCAAAATGGTTTGAAAAATGTCTAAACAATCTAAGAGTGCAACGAAATAGAACTTTTCAAAATTGGAATTTCATCAAAAATGACCCTGAAAAGCTGCAAACTTTTAATTTTTTCTGAAGCCAATTTGAAAAAAAAGCGCGAAAAAATTTTACTCAAACAGATTTACTTTATGTATTGGAGACACAAAACACACTTTTTAAATAAGCTTTTTAAATGAATTGTTTTTAAATATGGAGAAATCAATACAAATTAGTATAGGAAATAGAGCTTAGAGTTCTCAGTTTTAGCTGTATGGTTTGAATATTACTCTTTAAACTCTACGCAAGTATCTAGGAGTTTTTTGACAATAAGTTAAATTTTTTTCTAATATTAACTATGTTAAAACGAGACTCAGTAAACAATGCGAGACTCAGCAAACTAGGTTACAATTGAGACATTATGTTCCAAAACATCAACTCATTGCATAATATCGAAGATTCTGTTATACAATATGGAGTTCTCGAATACGGATGTTGCAGCTACACCTCTCTCGAGCCAATTTATATTTTGCAGAAAATTTTGAAATTAATGTCTTTCAGAAAATCCTGCGATTCATTTAATTTATTGTTTTGAAATCATTTTGACAGTCTACGAGTTACACCTATATGAGTTGTTTAAGTTTTTAATATCGATTACAGGTGCTAATGTACCAGAGAATCTACTTAATATGTTTACTTTTAAACATTCAAGACAAACAAGGCTCTGAAAGTTAGAGCGCCTGGATACCAAAATGTATAACACACTGAAAACTGTTTCAATGCTACCAGATGATGTGCAAAAACTAAATTTATCACAATTCTCAAAAGTTTTCCGTGATGTTAAAGATCTCATTATTTTTCAAAATTATACCCTTGTTAAACATATATTTGAAGTACCCGAAAAGATGCACCCTTCGTTGCATGCTAAAAGATTTCTATTTATAGGTCTTGATTCTGGACAAAAAGTTTGACCCATTTAGCTGTTTTAGTTTTCGAGATTTTCCAGGAAAAACTTATCTAAAATTAAAGCGCAGCACAATTTAGGGGAATGAAATAGATATAGGATAGAAACAGTAGTAAGTCAAGATTTTCTACTGCATCGATTTAGGTATAAAATAAAACAACCAAAAAAGAAGAAAGAAAAAAGTATTTAATTTCCTTTACTGCATGCAGGGTAGGAATGGGCGGACAGTACTGTCCCGTTTTCTATCCTTTCCAGGTATCTTTAAATTTAAATTATATTTCGTTTGTATTAACGTCGTCACCTGGATAAATTAATCTCTCAAAAGTTTGTTTGCTCGTGTTTTACTTCATGGGATGCGTATGGCAGTCAGCAACATACCCTATAAAGCAACTAACATCAAAACTTTTAGACGACACACACGCACAGGGATAGATTGTCCACTCCTACGCAGCGCAATTATCTATACGTTGTTCTAAACGTTTAACTGAGATTCTAGCATATCACTGTAAGTTTTAAACATTACATTTTTCATATACTCTGCTTCATATACTCTGCTTTCGTGTTCCAGAGTGGGACTCACTATTCTGTCCATTGGGTGGACCATACCACCTTTTGTTTGCCGTTTATGTGAAGACGTATGCAAAAAATTCATTGAAAAGCGCACATTTCTTTTCATTGCTTGACGCTTTATTGTCCTGGACAGCATAGCTAGATAGCATAGTAAAGACCTTGTGGGATTCCAAAAAGCTTAGATTCCAAAGAGTTGATGCATATAATATCAGTGACCGACCAATCTCTGAAATGTAGAAATGTTTTCGAATACTTGTGTATGGTCTTGCAGAAGCAACGACAAGCGGTCCTTCTTGCGCAATCGGCCGTACACCAGCCTGTGCTGATGTCCAAAAAATAGCGTAATCAAGGACTAGCTATAAATGTTGTTTGATCACGTATACACCTGTGCTATGATCTTCAAAGTATGTTAGCTATCTGTGCTATATGAAATTGGATTCCAAACTTCGGGTTCGTAACCATGGTTTCTATAGCCTGAAGTCATACTACGTATATTCTACTTAAATTATTTTCTATATTCTGCTAGCAGCATCATCTGCTATGTCGCATCTAGTATTTGATTTATCAGAAGACAGTTACCCCTTTTCGACTGCTTCTGCAGTTGTCCAAATAGAAAAAGCTGTGTTCTTTATTGTTGTGTACAGACCGCCATCGTCTTCAAAATTCTTCTTTGGCAATCATATTTTGATGGAGTCAATATCATTTTATATCAACAATTTAAATACATTCTGCCTTAATCGTGGTTTGAATTCGAATTTCGAGCTCTATGTTGTAGGTGATGTTGTAGCTTGGGCATGTCTCTCCTCGTCTAGTTCTTCAGATAATGTTTTATTGGATTTTTTCACGGACTTAGGTCTAAATCAAATAATTATTGAGGCTACGCACATTCGTGGGAACTGCCTATATCTCATTTTCACTTCCCTAGAGTCAATTCCATTCCATCTCCCAAGAGAGCCTTTCTCAGATCACTTTCCAATAATTTTCCAAGTTCCACTCATCAATAATTACAGAAGTATACGAAGTTCTAGTTACTCGAAATCATCTTTCAGTATTCAAGCGTTTAATAAAGAGCTTTTTAGCTGTACGAACTTCTTACTTTCCAAATTAAAGCCTCTGATTTCTTTTCATTATGGTACTATGAGCTGAAAAGAGCGTTCTCCGTTTCGATAGCTAAGAAACGCCGAAAGCGTGTATCAGCTCCATTTTTTGTACTCTTCGCAAACCATGCTTTTACTAAATCAAAGCGAGACGATCAAGAGAAGGCTGAAAAAAGATTGGACACTATCGGACTCATTGAAAATGAGGGAAAATTAGAAAGAGCTTTCAGAGTCAATTGAACTTGACACGAGTCTTCTTATTGAGAAATGTAATTTGACGAGCAGGAATGACTGTTTCAAGCTACTCAGGACTCTCAAAGAGACTAGTGCTTTTCCGCCTGTCTTGAATTGCGACGGTGTCACTTTTTCAACTGACGATAAAAAGGCAAATGTATTCAATGATTTTTTCAGCTCTGTCTATAGTTGTAAAATTCACGAGAATGTTCCAACAGCTTTGGATTCGAGTATTAAATTACAAGAATTTAACTATCGGAGTTTTGGAAATTGAAAACATATTGAGCAAATGTGATGACAGTTCTTACATGGGCTCAGATCAAGTACCATCTTTCTTACTTCGTGATGGCTGTCAAATTTTAGCCCCAGCAATTATGGCATTATTCAAAAGTTCTTCAAAAGTCCTCGCATTGGCCTAAAGAATGGAAAACGTCATATATCACACCACTACACAAAAATGGTTCACCAAGTGACGTTAAAAACTATCGTCCGATCAGCTTGCTTCCAAAGCTTTCTATTGTTTTTGAAAAAATGTTCAATTTTTTGTATCCACTAGTTAGGCCACTAATTACAAACGGTCAGCACGGTTTTATGAAAAGACGCTGCACAACTACTCGACTTATTTCATATTTTGATGTTCTTTACAACAATCTTGACAAAAATTTCCCTTGTGCTAGCGTCCATTTTGATATCAGAAAGGCTTTTGAGTCCGTTCCACATCATAGATTACGAACAAAACAGGCAGCATTTGGGTTTGACGAAGCTTTTCTTCATCTTTTTTCGGATTATCTCGAAGATTGACACCAAATTGTCCGTATAGGATCTTGTATTTCTAGGCCCTCCGTTGTAACATCTCATGTCCCACAAGGAAGTGTCCTTGGACCACTTCTGTTTATCTTGTACATGAACAATCTTGTTGACTATGTGCAAAACTCCCATGTTTACTTGTATGCCGACGACCTAAAGCTGCTATGCGTTGATTGTTTCGACGGTCTGCAATGTGAAATCAATGGTATTTATGAATGGTCAATCAAAAATCAACTGGAATTTCTTCCAGAAAAGTGTAAAGCGATGAACTTTAAATGCAGCCAGTCTCCCTTATTTCTAGAAGCGTAAATTCTTTTCACCAGAGAGATTATGGATTTTGGAATGCTGGTTACTGAAGATCTCTGTTGGACAACACATGTTAAGACGAAACTTGCGAAATGTAATAAAATTTTTAATTTTTTGAAAAGAAGCATACCGTTTCAAGTGTCTATTCTCCGCAAGAAAATATACCAAACGATAATTTTATCTGTCTTACTTTACTGCTCCCAAGCTTGGTGTGTTACAACTGGTATTTTGAAAGTGTTAGAAAAGTTTCAGCGCAAAGTGTTGCGCTGGGTTATTAGGTCTGAGGATTACGAGACACTTTCAAAACTAAATTTGTATCCAATTTGCTATCAAATCGCGCGCGCTTTCCTTATTCTACTGTGGAAAACTTGGCGTGGAACAATGGAGAGTGACATCAAGCTATATGTCAATAGAACAACACTCAGCTCCCAGGAACGGTCAAAACCTTTTTTGAACAACCGTTGAACAAAAAGTTCAAAACTGACAACTGTTTTCTTAGTCGAACTATCCACTCCGCCAATTACTTAATTTCTATCAACGTCATTGACTTTACGTCATCTTTCAATATTTTTTGTAAGGATTTAGATAATTTTCTCATAGCCAAAGCACTTTCTTTTAACTACTATCGGCCATGTACATATTTTCTTAAATGTCGCTGTGTGGACTGCAGATTTTAATTTGCTACTTTGCTTTGTTAATTTGTACTGTCATGTCTTTCTTTTACTATGTATTCCTGTTGTTGGAATTTAAGTCTTTTACTACTACTTTTAAGGTTTGTTGAATTCAGGTTTT
>NW_027451244.1:0-19309 GCF_964194025.1 Convolutriloba macropyga | reverse complement strand
CTGCAGGTGGATGACTATCTAACATTAGAAGACGAAGAAGACGGCGGCCTGGACGATCTTCGCTCCCACAAGCTTGTGTTTGCCAAGGCAAAAGGCGGCAAAGATGAGATGGCTCGAACAGAGAACCTTGACGACTACGTGGTACCTATGCGCGGCACCGCCCCCGTTGCACTCTTCATGACGCTGTCCGTCTAGTTGGTTACTCGCTCACCTCGCGGCCGGCCGAACACACGCGCCCGCAATTCTCACCCCTGCTGTCCTACTCCAACGCTTCCAGGTGTACGATCCGCTTCTGGAGAAGCAGAAGGAGAAGTTCAACAAGGTCCAGCAGCGCAACAAAAAGCGGCAGAACGAGTGGGCAGGGAGGTCCGTCACATAGCGACAGGTAGCGGCTGCCAGCGCCGGGCGGGAGAAGGAGGCGGCCAGCATAGAGGCCGCGAGGTCAAGTCCATCGCCTGAGCTGGATGCATCCCCGGCCTGACCCCTCGTGTTGTGTAAAAGAATCATAACCTTCAACCGGTCAGGATCGACCTTTCGCTGCGGCTAAGGCACAGGACACCCGGGCATTGCCGATTGTGCGATAGATGGTGGAGACTGGAACGGACGAGGGGGTACAGGGAAGAAAGCGTCCGTACCGTTACATTTTGTGAGTAATTCACGAATCACGCCGCGTCTAGCCGGCAGCCGGCCAGAGAAGCAGGCAAGAGACGTACCTGAAGGGTACACAGACCGTTACGGCTGCACGTACTCAGGACGGGTACCTGGTACATAGTAGTACGTCAGGACAATTGGAAACTGAAAAAATGAAAGTATTCATCGCATATCTGGGCGCGAGTATTGAGTCGTTACTCACGTACATGCATCACCCAACTGCCCGTGCAGCGCAGGTGGTTATACCAGAGTCCAGTGTCTACAGATGGTACCTCATGGTACCATGGTGGTACACTTCAAGTTTAAAGCTCGCTGCTCAGCGGTCGTATTCTTTCTCACGGGCTGACGTGTCTGGAGCCAGACCTGACCGCGGCTACCATGGCCGGACCGCCGGAGCTCTGCAGTCTGCACGTCATGTCCATCCTGACCTTCCACCCTCGAGCTTCCCGGCGCTTCACCCTCACCCTAGCAAGTTTCTGATACAAAGCATATACGCCATCTCTAGCCGAGATTTCAGTGCCTCGAATCATGCTGGTATCAGCGCCCCCATCCATTACGTCCGCCGTCATCCCACGGTTGACGTGCGAACCGGTTGACGTCCTCGAGCCACTGCCATTTTTCATAGAGACCCGGCTCACTGCATAGATGCTTAGTTGGCTCTAGCCTGCTGCGTACAATCCTCCACACCCAGCGTCCCGGGCACCCAGGCGGCCGCGTCACGACCGGGTGCAGGCACTACGCCTCAGCAGGCCCGCCGAGCTGTCTCGCCAGGAGTTTTAGTCGAACGCCTCGTGTCGATGCGGAGCGTCACACTTCTGGTTCTCGCCGGCTTCGTATGGCAGGTGATCGCAGTTCACCGCTGCGCCCTGGATGCCATACAAGAGACTCGTGCTGGACAATCTCATTCAGACGATCATTTGGCAGTTGCATGCACATGTCTGAACTTCGAGATCCGCAACGGGGGACATCGGCCTCCTTCCCGGCCTTTTCCATATCCCCTCTCCCTGCCAAGAACTGTCCTCCCCCCCCCCTCCCCCAAAAGACACACACACACACACACACACACACACACACACACACACACACACACACACACACACACACACACACCTATCCATCGCCCTTATCAAATCACTGCAACTCTTTTCTGACATGCATGTGCCTTGCAACTGCTCCTTCTCGGCGAGGCTCACACAGCCTGGCGCTGCCATATTTCATGGCATCAGCGGAACTCTATCATGTGTGTCTTAGTCCAGTATGTGACCCACAGGCCTGCGGGCAAGCACGCCCGGGTGGCAATCAAGCCCAAGAACCAGCGCCTCGCCAACGATCGATCTCTACTAGAAAACATGGATCTTACGATAGGTATGCTGTACCCATATCTTTTCAGGGCAGCTCTCAATCGGCAGCGCTCCATCGATACCATCAGACGGACTTTAGTCATGTACACACCGGCCGATTGTCAACATTATATTCATGTCTTCATGCATGCATCTGCTTGCTGTGTACCTGTAGGGGCCCCGCAACGGGGAGGGGGATGAGCTGGATCGTCCCTAACGCCGCGGAGAAAGAGTGGGGCTCTCTGCCTGAAGAGAACCCTCACGGCGGCAGCCAAGAGAGGCTAGCGCAGGGACAGGGTCAGGGAGGTCACGATGAATTCGCCAGGTTGCAACTGGCCAAGGTGCGGAAGCCGCACCACAGCAAACAGCTGACTGCCACGCGACAAAGGACAGCGGGCAGCAGCAGTGCACGCTCCAGCAGCAGCGAAAGAGGCGACGACGGTAGTGATGCCGGCGGTAGCGATGGCGCCCCCTCCACCTCTGCTAAAGGAAGCGGCAGCCCGGGGAGCAGCCGGCCTGGCTACTATGGCTATGGGGTCAAGTATGATCCCGACGACCCGGACAGCTGGACGCTGGACGGATCCAGCGGCGTCCTCCAGTTCACTGCCCTTGCCCCCATCGGCGACGTCCTCAAAGGCTTCCAGGTGCTGAGAATCCAAAGCGCCAAGCCACAGCCTCCCAGCAAGGAGGTCGTGGGAGACAAGCTGCTCCAGTCCAGCTACTTCACGGCGGTGGCGGAAGAGCTGGGGGAACGGCTTGGGATCCCGCCAGAGTGGATACTGTTCGGCAACCCGAGGACACCGCGGACGATTGTGGACGTGCAGATTCTTCTCCCTGCAGGGATGCCGGAGGAGGAGCGGGCCGAGATCAAGCGCCAGCTGGAGGAGCTGGAGGACAACCCTTTGGATATTCCATTCGCCATCGAATCACCAGTTTATGAGTCGACTATTGATGACACGGACCTGTTCCTTCCTCCTGGATATGAGCCGCCACCGCTGCCGCCATGGGCAACACCTCCCCCGCCTCCTCACCCCTCCAATGAGCAAAGTGGAGGGACAGGCAAGGGGCCAGGTGGCCGGCCGTGGTGGACGCCTGGGTCGTGGAAGCGGCCTCCAAGCACCGACCCGTCCCCTCCGGACCCCGTCTTACCACCATCGTTGCCTCCTCCGCGGCCGCAAAAGCCAAGCCGCCCAAACCGACAACCGCAGTTGGAGTGGGGAAAGGCACCTCGGCCCCCACCCCCGCCTTCACTCCCACCTTCACTACATCCACTCCGAACCCCTCCCGCTCACCCACCTCCGCCCATTCCTTCGCCTCCACGAGGTCCATCTGCACAGCAACCTCCCAGTGATCCGCACGTCCCCACACCAACGCTCGCCCCGGCCCCGTTGAGTGGAGGCAGCAGTGTGAGCCCAGCACCAGAGGATCAAGGCCACAACACCACGAACATCAGTGATCTGACACCACTTCCATCCAGTCCTGGCTCCATCGAGCCTTCAGAGGACGGTGGGGGGCGACCCCAGCAGCCGCCGACAGAGCGCCCACAGCCCCCTCCACCCCCACCTCCACCTTCACCTCCTGTAGGCTCCCCAGGGGACACAGGTTCTGTCCCGGACATTCCGGCCATGCCAGAGCTGTTTCCCACAGCAACACCGCTCCCTACAGCCCATGACTTTCCCCCAGGTGGGCCCCTTCAGACTCCCGGAGCAGGAAGTGAAGTCGACCCTGACGAGCCGGAGCAGGGCAATGGGGATCCGGACGGCCCAGGCAAGGCACCGGGGGACGGGACAAGTCAACCCCCTGCGAGCGACGGTGCGGATCCTGATGGGAATCTTGACACGCTGGGGGCCGGCGAGGGGCTTGTTGACACGAATCTCACGCAGACACCTCCGGGCGCTTCAGGCAACGACGGCGAGGATGAGGCAAGCGACGTTCCCTGGCTGACTGTTCTCATGGCAGTGGTCGGGGTGGCCCTGCTGCTGGTCATTGTTGCGGTTTCACTCATCCGACGCCACAACCGGGGAGCGAAAGTTTCGCATCCCCGGCCAACCGCCAAGGCAAAGAGCGTGAGGGCTGCCGAGGGGTTTGACTCGGCCAGTACAGGTGGTGCGGGCCACCCGTCCCCCTCACATTGGAAGGCCCAGCTGCAGCTTAACGCCTTATTCCTACAGTGTGACACCATGCTACAGAAGGACGGCTCCAGGGCAATAGCAGCCATTGGAGCCTCGCCGCCCCACAGCCCTGTACAGCCGGTGTCAGTGATAACTCATTGCACACCGACACAAGATGTCATCTGCGAGGCAGATTTCCACCCTCCGCAGCCTGCTGAAAGGCTGGCGCCGCATGCTGCAGCGCATGTGGGAGACTCTGCAGCGGCCACGGAACGGACAGTCCCGCCTGTCCCTCTCAGCGCCCTGGCGAGAGCTCAACTGCAGCTCAATGCCCTGTTTCAGTTGGCAGACCATCTGATCCTAAGGAAGGAGGGCAGCTCACGGGCCGCAGGGGCCGCCATGGCAATCCCGCCACCAGATCACTCCCCGCAGCCCAGTATTTCGGAGGTCGCCATATGCGTACCAGCAGGGACGGTCATCAGTGGGGAGGATTTCAAGCTCCCGCAACCCATCTGCTGACAGTCTTTAGAGGCTGCCAACGGAGAGTCCCCCGTGTGATGATGGCATTCTGGCAGTCGTATTCCTACATGTGGATGCTAAAGAGTCCGTCACAGCTGCGCCCGGCCCGGTCAGCTTTGACAGCGCTGCAGGGTGACAGCGCTGCGGCATGGCACTGCAGGAATGGGAGGGGCGGAGGGCAGTGAATTCAGCTCGCGAAGAATAATATAGAGAGTGACAGACAGTGAATAACGGGGCAGGTGCCACAGGCATCGATCATAGGAGGACTGTTCAGCTTAGACCCCGCATTTGAGCAGATATTTCTGAACTGCCGCCCGGTTTGTGGCCTGCGGCCTCTCCTGATGCTTTGCATCATTGTTACAGCTGTCGCGCACTGTAGACGTAACAATGGTACGTGGCCATGACTGCGGCGTGGGCCTCTGAGGGCGAAGAACCGGGTCCTCTACCTGCCCTGGGGGACGGTGTGCAATGCCATGGCGATTGTGACTGTGTCGTGTCGTGACTTCCACTTCCCGCAGCAGCCCTCCGCTGAGCTGGGCCGTATGGGAGAGCGGGACGAGGCGGGTCGAGGTACACGCGCCAGTGGCAGGCACAGGAGGGACAGCCTGGAGACAGACAGATAGACACAGCTGGACAGGGCAGGTGCGGCCGAGCTCACGTGCACTGCAATGTTACAGTACCTGGGCTCGACATCAACGGCCGAGGATCAGAAGAACATGAGGGGTGACAAATTGGCCGTGTGGGGCACGAGGGAGTGCGCACGGCAATCCCGCCCCCCCCCCCCCCCCCCCTTTCACCAGTGCATTGAAGGAGATATGTTGTGTGGACGGGCAGGCCGAGGATTTGCCACCCTACACATTGGGGCTGGGGTAGAAAACATAAGTCTCTTCTGACACTACCCGACGCTATTGTACTCATACCTAAGTTTCTTCTTGAGGATTTGGCGATCACATGCTGGGGTGCACTGAGATAACATAAAAATCGGGCAACCGGCAGAAAATGATAATTACTAATCGGATCCGTTGTACAGAGTTCTTCATTTTAGTGTGGGTGATCACAGCCTGCGGATATCCAGCTACTGCCGCTGCATGATGGGTGGCGCGGTATATGGGCTCAGCTGCCCGTGCGCAGGCTTGCAGAGTTCAGGGGCCAGCTAGCGGAAATCTTAACCATGCCCAATTCAGCTACCTCCAGAATGCGAGCATGCAAGCCCAGCTCCGGATCACCCACGCCCTGCTGGTGACTCACAATCGGTTCACGCTGTGCACCATGAGGTGAAGGCTTTGTCACACCAGAGACACAGGAGCAACCAGGTTCATGGGACTCTGTTAGGTAGGCCTGGCAGGCTGTTGCTCCCCATGGGGACTGGAGACGACAATATCAGCGGCCAACTGGACGACATATGCCCCCCCCCCCAAAAAAAAAAAAACCTGTGGCCCGGGCCGGGGAGGTCGGTAACACCGTTAGGCTGACGTACATTCGTATTTTTACATGCTGAATTACGGATAATATGAATCTATATTCTCCGCTTCCATGCCGCAATATGCGCCCTAATACTGGTCAGTCCTCGGAGATCAAGGCGCAATGCGCCAATGCCCACAGCCCAGGGGAGACCATGGTACGTGCTGATGCTGTACTAAGTTACCAATTACCATTAAATATGACGTTGGAAGTTGTCCTAAAATCAGAAATTACCGAAGTATATTACACAAATGTGAAGTTTTTAGCGTTCACTGGATGACGTAGGTAAGGATACCTACCTACCAAATTCTTTACATGTTTTCCTGTTCAGCGTAGGTACCGGTAGGTACCCACCGGCCACCGGCGACGAATTGTGGACATGTACCTACCATGGTTGTTTTTTTTTTTCCACCCCCGGGAGAAGGTACATGTACTGGACGTGAAACTCGTAACATGAAACTCGTAACCATACCGGGGGTACGAAAGGTACAAAGCTCATAAGTCACAGGTAGTAGGGACAGTACCCTGACAGTACCGTATCGTACCAGATTTCAGGTATAGGATGTAGGTGGAAGCCCCGCTATCGGTAACGGTCCGCTCAAAGACCTGCCTGGTAGGTACCAGAGCAACCAACAGAACCAAAGCTATATTCCCAGCCATGCACCGTTGCTAGGAGGTAGGTAGGTAGGTAACGAGGTAATTACTAATTACATAGGAAAGGCAGGTACGTAGGTACGTAGGTAGGTAGGTAGGTAGGTAGGTAGTGCTAGTGGTAGATACGCATAGGTACGAGCAGGTGCCGAGGTACCTACGAAGTCGGAAGTTGGCTGCGGATGAACTGACCCATCGGCAGTCTAGCTGCACTGTAATGTAGACGACACTGGCAGGTCGAACGAGCGGTGCATCCCTTGCCGCCTCTGCGAGCCCCCCGACAGTCAGGCTTTGGCCTGTGCGCGATCCGACAGTCAGTATCTTGGACCAAACACTACAACAGCCTTCCATCCCTCCAAAATGTGGAGGCCTGTCTGTGGAAGGATGGTCCGGCCGTCGTGATCGCCAGGGCAACTTTCCCTTGGCGGTAGATGTCCGACTCCTGCTCGACGCGTCGTGCAGGATCAGGCTAAATGTCCACCCCACCTCGCTTGTCCACGCCACTGCCTGGCCGTCAGATCCGTGGATCTATCTCTCGAGATGTTGCCATCAACTATCGGGTTGCGCGTATCGGCACAGTGCTGTTCTTGCTCCTCGCATGTCTCGCCTACCAGGTGAGAGTCCTGAGCCACAGCTTGCTCGCATGGCCCTCGTCCCCACAGTATGCAATCCATAGCGCCGTTTATATTGCCCGCAGCCATGCCGAAACTCTTGCTGCCGTCTATTGGACGGCGGCGACAGCATGCAGTCAGTATCCACTGAACAATCCGATAACGCAGAAAGCGGAAATGATATCAGCTTTAGTCCTCGTTTCTCGTCAAATGCGCGTATCGATGATTCCCCATTGCCGTCGCTTTCTCACCCGTAATGCATGTCCCCCCCCCCTTCTCTGCAGCCCACTCCTCTATGCTATCCGCGTCCACCTCACACCGGCCCCTCCCAATGCTCTTCGCACTCTGCCATCGACGCCTTATCTGTCGTGGTTCGCGTTTTCGTGCACGAGGATGACCTCCGTTCATCTTCACGGTGAAGTACAAGTAGCACTCACACGCATTGCTGCATGCCTCGTGTGCTTACCCATGGCTTCCTCAGCACTGCTTGTATAGCTTTACGTATGTACGTCTACAAATGAGAGCTCTTGTACTGTGTCTTCTTACTCATTCATGGGAATTCCGAACTTGTCTCATCCAGGCTGCAGGGCGAGCACACCCGGGCGAAAATCCACCTCCGGGCCAGGCAAGGCGCCGAGGTCTGTGGAGCCGTGACTTGAAGCAACCCCTGCATGATCACAGGTATGGCGAACACCGCCATGGTCCACCTACCAACCGACCTAAAGATGAACGGGAGGATACGTGCGTCACTCCGCAGACTGCGATATGCTGCCTTGTGATTCATCTTAATTCCATACACTCAGCCATTACCCCTTTGGCACGTTGCTCGCCCACAGGGCAAGCAATGGGGGAAGGCCTATCCGGAGGATTCTCGACACAGCAGAAGGGGAGGGGCGTCCAGCAAATAGACAGGAGCCTGACAACGCCCAAGGTGAGGCAACAGGTCGTAACAGTAACGCAGGGCACGATAACGGGATTGCCAGGATGCAACTGGCCAAGGTGAGGAAGCTGCATGGCGGAGCGCAGCTGACGGTCATGCAACAAAGGACAGCGGACAGCAGCAGTGCACGCTCCAGCAGCAGCGACAGCGAAGGTGGCGACATCGATGGCGCCCCCTCCACCTCTGCTAAAGGAAGCGGCAGCCCGGGGAGCAGCCGGCCTGGCTACTATGGCTATGGGGTCAAGTATGATCCCGACGACCCGGACAGCTGGACGCTGGACGGATCCAGCGGCGTCCTCCAGTTCACTGCCCTTGCCCCCATCGGCGACGTCCTCAAAGGCTTCCAGGTGCTGAGAATCCAAAGCGCCAAGCCACAGCCTCCCAGCAAGGAGGTCGTGGGAGACAAGCTGCTCCAGTCCAGCTACTTCACGGCGGTGGCGGAAGAGCTGGGGGAACGGCTTGGGATCCCGCCAGAGTGGATACTGTTCGGCAACCCGAGGACACCGCGGACGATTGTGGACGTGCAGATTCTTCTCCCTGCAGGGATGCCGGAGGAGGAGCGGACGGAGATCAAGCGGCGCCTGGAGGAGCTGCAGTACAACCCTTTGGATGTGCCCTTCGGAGTTGAACCCCCGATCTATGAGTCGACGATTGACGGCACGGACCTGTTCCTTCCTCCTGGATATGAGCCACCACCGCTGCCGCCATGGGCCACGTCCTCCCCTCCTCGCCCTCCTGATCCGAAGCAGCGGCCGGCCGCACCTCCAACAGGAAGTTCCGGCAAAGGCAAGGGACCAGGTGGTCGTCCGTGGTGGACGCCTGGGTCATGGAAACGACCTCCGAGCAAAGACCCTGCTCCTTCCCCACCACGTCCAAAGCCACAGAAGCCAGGCCGACCTGGGAAGGGAACGACCTCGCTGCCAGACAGCGCTTCTGGCCCCCCTCCTGGCCCGGTCTGGAGACCCGGAGGCAGTTTGCCTTCCTCAGGCCAGCCTCCCTCTCTCCCGCTTGAAATTAAGCCGCCCAGCAGCGAGAACGTGCCACCAGGGGGATCAGACAAGGCCCCCCTGGGAGGTCAGCCACCGTCTGAACCAAGCGGAGTTCCACCGGACAGAGGGCCAACAGCCCCAGCTCCATCCATGGCAACTGAGGGGAGCGGTGGGCGGCCTGCAGCTGAGGGAGGCCCCCTGGATCCTGCCCAGGGTGTGGACGGCATCCCTCCACCAACAACACCCGGGCAGACTGCCACATCAACACCACAACCAGGATCTCCTCCAGGGCGCCCAGCAGCAGGAGGAGATGACTCTGCCGGCAGCACAGCGAAGGAGCAGGACGGTTCCACCGCCCCGCCCAGAGGAGACAGAGAACACGGACTCGTCCCTCCTGGAGAGCGGGACAGTCCTACAGGCAGTACGGATTCCTCTTCTCCAGGAACAGACAGCGGATCCCTTAGCCCGCAGCTGCCCGGCAGTGTTGATTGGCCCGGTGAGCCAGCGGGGCCAACGGCAGGAGAAGGGCAAGGTTCACAGGTTGGCGTCAGTGACGGTGGTGGCATGCCTGCAGACCAGTCCGGATCCACCACTCCTCCAGGCGTGGCGCGGCCACCGGGACCAGCATCAGAACACGGTGCTGGTCCCAGTGACGATCAGGCTGGGCCTTCGCACGGCCAGGGTCAGGGAGGAGGGACTGGAAGCGGCAAGCCTGGAGACCAGGGCGAATCCGCTGAAGGAGGAAACGCCCAGGGTCCTGCCACCGGAAGCATGGCTCCCCCCGCAGCAGGCGAATCTCCAGACGCGCAGACTCCGGCAGGGCAGATAGGAGCCGGGGTCGGGGCCGGCACCCCTGAGGACTCTCAAGGCGGAGTCCCCACTCCGGGTGGGCCTCGCCCGCCAGGCCCACTGCCTGGGGATGGGTCTGCTGGAAGTGGAGAGGAGGGCAGTCCTGCGAGCAGCATATCCCCTCCAACCGGAGGATCATCTCTCGCCCCGCCACCTTCTGGCAGTCCGGTTGGAGACACCGATGGAAATCAGCGAGCACCCACCCTCCCGACGGATCAACCTCAGCCCCCGGGGCCAGTGTTGGAAGGTGGTGCTTCAGGGGAAGGGCAGCCAAAGGACATCCCCGCAGGCAGCACGTCCCCTCCAGTGGCGGGAGGCTCTCCAAACGAGCACACCCTGGGTAGCCCAGAGGCTGGAGGTGATGCAAATATCGCGCCGGCTAGAGATCCGGGTGGATCCACGGTCCCTGACGGCAGGCCTCAGCCCGCCGGGCCATCCCCAGAGGATGGGTCTGGAGCCAATGACGAGAATGGCCGCCCTGCTGGTGGCTCATCCCAGCCTCCAGTGGCCGGGCCGTCTCCAGACAAAGAGCCTCCGAACGCCCCAGCGGGAGGAGCAGAAGATGGTAAAGGCGTGCCTGGAGATCAGAGCGGACCCCCGGGTCCGGTCGGTGGGCATCAGCCCTCTGTCCTGAGCGATGGAGGTGGTGCCTCGCCTGGTTTTGAGGGTGGAGGGTCTGCTGGCAGCATTTCCCCGCCAGAGGAAGCAGGGGGATCATCCGACCGGCAGCCTTCAGGCAGTCCAGCAGGAGGTGACGCTTCCACTGGAGTCCCAGGAGATTCAAGCGTATCCACCCCGGCTAATTCAGAGCCTCGGCCTCCAGGTTCAGAGCCAGGACGTGATCCTGCCCCTGAGGCGGATAGGGGTACCCCGGCCGGTAGCCCAGTTGCTCGGCCAGGATCCTTGGGTCAAGGTGATGGGACCGGTACACCTGCAGATGAGAGCCCACCTGCCACTCCTGCAGGCCCAGCGGCTGGAAGTGGTGCGGGCTCCGGCGGGCAGGAGGGTGGCAGTGCCGGACCCAAACCTCCCCCCCCCGGGGCAGGTGGACCCGTTCCACTGCGGCCTCCAAACAGCCCAGGTGCAGGCGATGCCAACAAAGACCCTGCGGAGCAAAGCGATCCCGCAACCTCCGGCCCTGCAGGGCCAGCATCGGGGTCCAAAGGAGTCAATACTCCTGGCTCCCAGGATCCGGAAGAAGTGAGCACTGGACCGTCAGCGCCTGCGACAGACGATGAGGGCAAAGAAGGCCCAGGCCCTGGGCCTTCCCCTGATGCGGGTGAGGCCAGCCCAGATGAACTCTTGCAGGCACCACAAGGCGGCAGGGGCCTGGTTGACATGAACCTTTCGCAAGCCCGAGGCCCCCAAGACGACAATGTCAAGCCTGGCACCGGAGGCGATGAAGATTCATTCCCTTGGATGCTGGTGCTGGTCACTACCGCTGGGGCGGTCTTGATCCTGTGCATTTTTGCTGCCTTGCTTGCCCGCCGGCGTAGAAATTCAGCGGGGAGATCGTCCAACGCAGCGGCCAGCCAGCCCAAGGCCGTGGTTGCCTCCAAGGTGTCGGCCGGTGAAAACACTGTCGCGACGGGAGAGGACGGCCCACCCGGCCATGGAGCAATGACCGCCCAGGAGCAACTCGCCGCTCTCTTTCTCATGTCCGATAAGGCGCTCCGGAAGACAGCTGGAGCAGCGGCCGCCGCTATCCCGACGCCTGGCGGCTCTGTGCAGCCAGTGTCTGTGGTCGCCTTTTGCCCACCAGCAGGCCCAGTCATCCGCGAGGAGGATTTCCTGCCCCCTCAGGCTATGGAGAGATCGCAATCAGACACCAGAATGGATGATGAATTCGAGGACGTGCACGAGGTGGTCGGTTCTCGAATCCCCTGACATCTGACCCAACAAAGCAGGTGGAATGATGGCTTGCATTTAGAACGGATTATAGAAGAGGAGGGCAACGCCCGCTGCTGCTGTTCTTGATGACGATGATGACGACCACGACATGTGGGTGTAAACGGTGAAAGGCAGCGAGGGGGAGCGTGGGGTTCAGCCAAGCCAACGCCAGTTGCATCCGAGCGGCAGTGAATATTACCCGCACTGCTCGGCTGCTGCACATGTGGCAGATTGCCGCAACGGCCGATGGCTGTTTGCCGTCCTGACTGCTAATCAGAGTGAATCAAGTGGTGATCACACTGTGTTCCTGTACTCGACATCACATGTGACGTGATGGCTGGCGCATATCACTTGCGGCGCGCTTGCGTGCATATTATATGTCAATCGCGGCAACTTGATACCTGCACCGACCATCACTCGTTTTAAAATAATGACAACGTACTGAATGCATTGTTGCTGCACGCACTGCGACCCAGATGACAGTTATCACTCATGGCAACACCCCCCGGGGACCTCTGCAGCAGCTCTCAAACGAAACCGTCGGCTTGCTGGGCCTTTCTCAGCCCTTGATTGACGGCGTTCTGCCTCTGCTCAATGAGAAACACAGCAGCACGTTGGCCGTGGACTCGTGGTGGGCTTGGAGTAAGCATGGACCCAATGTCAGCCACCACCATGCCCAAATCTGGGAGGAAGGGGGCCCAGGGGGGGGGGGGGGGGGGGAGGGTCAGCCCAGCAGTGGGAGGCAGTTGCACAGTTGCTGTGCACGGGCACTGGTCAAGAAAACGACAATGTCTGGCTTGACATTTTCAGGACACAGGGGCAAAACTAGACGCCCTGAAGCTGCACATGGCCGTTGCAACTCCACATTTCTTTTGCTGGTGTTTGAGATGCCTGCAAAGGTACCGGCATGCCTCCCATTTGCATGTATGAATTACGGTATCAGAGCGGCAGCTGACTTGAGGTGGAGGCACAAGGAATAACGCGAGCTGGCAGGATTTAAGGCCATCCCTGCTCACATCTTCTGCAGCTACACCAAGCTGTGCCGTGCGCGGCAGTCGGCCATATGAGGCACTGATGTTGGCTCAGGACACGCACGCGGGAGAGAAAGAAAGCGCAGACGGCAGTCTGGGCGCACAGTTGCTCGCCAGACGAACCGTCATGAGGCGGAGCCGCACGTCACACACTCTTCCTTGCAGTCCGTTGGGTCATGCCGTGCTGCAGGTCCCTTTCAACACCCTCGCTTCGCTATGATCAGATCACGCCGAGCACTGCAGACAGGCGTTGTCGCGACGAGTGCCGCCGTTTTCACCTTCATCCGAATGACAAGGCGTGAAGGCCGGCCTGGAGCAGAGATATATCGAGCAGCAGCGGATCACGACGCGGGGGTGAGTCACGGCCAGCTTTGAACTCCCTCCGGCCTCGTAGTACACCGCCGGCCCGTAGCCGCCTTTGTGAGTAGGTGTGAGGACTGTCACGGCAGTTTCAGGTGAATCTCACAACTTTGAGAACATAGAGTGTAGGTTTCTCCAATGGAGCCAGCATCCCACAGCCATTGCTACGTTGAGGTGTGTAGAGCTGCGCCCTGCAGGGTTGTGCGGATGCGGTGTTGGGCATAGATTGCAGGATTTTCCCGCAGGAAGCGCCCCCCCCCCCCCCCCCCCCCCGACACACACACACACACACACACACTCCCCTTTCCTTCCTCCTCTGTCAACTGCATGCCACGTTTTGTGATCCCGATCTCACAACTACACCGCGGTGATTCCCAAATGTATGTGCTCTCCCTGAGAAAAATGCACATGGGGCCTCCCCTCCACCTACGGTTGACCATTGCTGCATGTGTCATTACATATTCGACAGTTTTCGTAGCGGCGGCGGCGTCTGCCTCCTCATTCCAGAGGGCCCCTGCTGCCTGCGCTTGCCCACGTGGGCCATCCACTGCTCTGCCAGTGTCTGCCTACAATACCGCAGTGTCTCCCTCTCGTCCCATAGCGCAAAACCGCGGCCATGAGGAGTGCCTGTCCGCTGAGGCATGGGCGTTTGATGCAGCTTGAGAGCAATTGCACAGCCGCAAGGCGCATTTTGGTGCTGCCCGTGGACCCTAGAAACCAACAACCATGCAGCAGGTGTGAGTGGTCCCCCCCTCCCTCCCCGCCCCTCTCCCAACTGCCAGTGGCAGGCACTTGCAAACAAGAAAGCAGAAGGGCTCAGAATACATGCAGTGACTGACTCCATGCAGACTGGATGCGGAGGGGCTCGAGCTTTCAGCAGGGTGTGGAGGGTGAAGATGTGGCTCCGGCGCTGTGGTTAAAAATCCCTCGTGACAGACAGGCGATGTGTAAGGCACCCAGGAGAGGCGCACGGGGCGGCCATTTCCCAATCTCACCCTGCCTCACAAGCGCTCTGCTGATATGCGTGAGCACAAGATGGAGGACGCCCCTGCGGTCGGAAGAGGTGTGCACGCCATCTGTCCCTTCCCGCAGCCTAACCCCCCAGGTGGAAGCTAGCCAAGGCAGCTTTGCCAACACGTGCGCAGCGTCGTCCGACTACCTTTTTCCTCTGTTTTTTAAAGCTACATCCCACTTGTGTGAGCGATACTGATCTCCTGTACCCTTCTATGTATTTGTGCTGTTAAGCAAATTCTATGTGCCGCTGCATCCCTCCATGTGAGTGTGTGAGTGTGAGCGTGTGTGTACATCGATGGCAGCTTCGTCAGGGTGGGATTCTGTGTGTCGTCGAGAGGGCAGCCGCCTCCGCGCTGTGCCCGGGATTTTGGAGGAGGACAGGCAGGTCACCACCCAAAGGCCGGCGCTCTGTGTCCTCCCAACGGATGGCGATACGTACAGTGCCGCACAGAGTGGGCCAGGAGTGTGACCGCCATCCAGGCCAGAAAGCCACAGCACAGGGGGAGGGGAAAGGAAGGAAAGGGGGGAAGAGGGGGGAGAGGTCGACAATGATCGCCCTCAATACCTACCCCCGGGGCCGCCTCCCCGGCCACCCTGCCTGTCCCGATCGCCCCCGCGCCCTCCGCCCGCACCTCCCATGCTGCGCTGTCCACCGCCATAGCTCCCACGGCCAGCGCTGTCTCTCCGATTTATCCCTCCACCGCGTCCTCCGTCTCTCCTGTCCCCACGGCCACCTCCGGCGCCGCGCCCACCGGACCGTGTGATGTTGGGGCGCTTCTCCTCAACAGAGATGGCTTTTTCGCCGACTATGATGCCGCCTTCAATGGCCGCAGCGGCAGCCTCGGGTGTCATGAAGTCGACAAAGGCGTAGCAGCGATTGCCTTGGCTCTTCAGGTTGATGCCCTGTTGGGAGTGATGTCAAGCGTGAGATTTGTGTCGGCATCAAAACACAGTGCCAGTCTCTGAACCTACTCTCTGGGCGAGCCCGTCAAAGTCTTCCTTCCCTTCCCGTCAAAACCACGCAAAAAGATTCTACCTCCCCTGGCCTCCTCCCTCGCTCTCACCCACCCTCCCCTCCATGCTTCTCTTCCTGTCTAGCCGGTCTCCTCCGCAACCTCCTACTGCAAACGAGTAGGAAAAACGCTGCAACCAAAGCCATCATGATCTTCTCGATCTCCCTGGGGCAACTCCCAGGCCGGCACTCTGGTAGCTCACAGGCGCACCTTCGGGTAGTGCGCAGAGGGCTGCAGAGGGCCGTAGCGGGCAAACTGCTGCACGAGGGTGTCCTCCTCTGTACCGCCCGGCAGGTAGCGGATGAATACACTGCTGTTGGGTGCCGCAGGGCTAGGAACTGCCTGCTGGACGGCTGCCGGAGCAGGGGCACTGCCGTTCTCCAGTGCCTCTGTGGTGGCAGGAGGGGCGTCCACCACAGGTGGGGGAGCGGCTGAGGCAGCGGCAGGGGCAGCGGCGGCAGCGGCAGCCTTACTGGCCAGGCTGAGCTTCATGCGCTCTGCATAGGTCAGAGGGGCGGAGGGAACGGCGTCCTCAGCGGGTGTTGCGGTGGCCTCTGGGGCGGCAGGGGCAGGGGCCTCCTCCTTGGGCACCACGGCAGCTGGCTTGCTCGCCTCAGTGCTTGGTGGCTCCTGAGAAAAATACAAGTCAGTCGGTCTGGCCCTGATCTGTCGAGTCAATGCCAGACCCTCCCTCCAGTAGGTGGTTCAATTCTCTGAATGCAAGACTCAAAAGCACGTTCGGTTGCTTTCAGGGCGATGTGAGAAGCTAGTGCACAAGGAAGGAGGCATACCTCCGCCGGGGGCTCAGACGCAGGCAGTGCAGGCTTCGCAGCAGCAGGTTGGGCTGGGGGCACCGGTGCCGCCGCAGGTGTCTGTGTCGCAGGAGGTGCAGCGGGTGGAGGAGCTGCGGCTTGGGCTGGCGGTTGCATTCCCTGCGGCACGTAGTGTGGCGGAGCAGGCTGCGCCTGCACCTTAGGGGCTGGAGGCTGCGCGCTGCCGTCCGCCGCTAGGGGGACTGGAGCAGCAGGGGCAGCCATGCTGGGGGGCGGCATCTTCACGGTCGGAGCGACTGGGACCCCCGCAGCCACAGCGGGGACAGGCACGGCCGGAGCTGGCGCTGGCACTTCAGGTGTGTACCTGTCGGATGCCGGGGGGATGGCATGGAAGTGAGGAGTGCTGGTGAGGGCAAGAGCGATGGATGAGGGGAGAGGGGCTTGGGGCGCAGAGGAGGGGAGACATGGGATGAAGTGGGGTGCAAGTGCTGGAGTCAAGATCAAAGAGTAAGGGGGCATGGAAGATGAGGTCAAGGATCAGGAGTGAAAATGGCATATCGAAGTGGGACAGATACGAACCCAGAAAGGCACAGATTTATTGCGGCAGAGGCAGCTTGTATGTGTGTGTGTGTGGGCACGGGAGGCGGCACAGCCAGGGCAAAATGAGAAACCCAGGGGGAAATGCAGAGATTGGGGGGGGGGGGGGGGGTAGTTGTTTGTGTGAAGAAACGGGGTGAATGGGGTAAGGAATATTGGTGGTCGTGGTCGTTAATTGTAGTGCTGTATGTGTGTGCTGAAAGGAAACGAGACCCAGGAGGGGAGGAGGGCGGGGAAAAGGGGAGGGGGGGGGGGGGGGATGGCGGCAGGGAGAGGATGCTTCAAGCTACACAATGTAAGGGCATGTGGCAGGTTTGTGTGTGGCGAGTTGGAGGCGGGGCATGAGAGAGTGGGGGAAGTTGGGTAGGAGACAACGTGCAGACACAAACCTGAGGATGTCGTTCAGCACAAAGAACCCGCCTGGCTGCACAGCGAGGAAAAAAGTCTGAGCAAAGGGACGGGGTGCAGAGTGGGAAGATACGAGGCGGAGGGCCCCGGTGACTTGCACGATAATGCCCCCGTTCATGCTTGGCTGTGTGTCCACGTTCAAGACGTCCACAGCGGCCTCGCTGGGATACAGCTTGTTGATCTTCTCCTGAAGGAGGGCCTCCTCCTGGGCAGGAACCTCCACTAGCTCCCTGCCGGTGCTGGTCAAGGCCTGGTGGGCAAAGGTGCTCTCCTCCTTAAAGAAACGGTGGAGGTGGGCGGGAGATTTCTGAAGGACGCCATAGTACTGGGCCACGAAGTGCTGTCCAACCACTTTGCTGTCCAGCTTCTGGGGAGGGGCTGCAGCCGCTGGTGGGGCACTTGGGGGCTGCCCCGACTGGGGCTGGGTAGCAGCAGGAGCTGCCGGTGCTGTCGGGGGAATATTTGCCGCGACCATGACGGGCAAGTAATGGGTCTACCGGAAGATAATTTTGAAAAGATGGGGGGTGATCACAAGCAGGGGCACAGCTGAGTGCTCGGCAGATCTGGTACAGCGAGACTGCGCTGCACGTTGGCGTGGCGACGCCGATCGACTTTCGAAGATGATTGGAGAGGTTATCTGCACATCGAAGACAGCACAGGGTCAGCAGATCGGCCAAAGGCGGGAAAAAGGGGGGGGGGGGGGGGGGGGGGCGTCGTCCAAGCCGAGATCGCCGGCGAAGCGGAGGCCAAGGGTATCAGGCGGCTATGCGGTGTGGGGGCCCGGGGGTTCCAGGACTACGGGCAGCGACGGCCTCACGCGGGGAGAGGAGTCTGCGCAGATGGTGGGAAAGCGATGATCCAGGGTGGATGGGGATTTGGGAATCTTACAGGTGATGGCCCAGGCTCTCCAGTGAACGGTGTCGATCGTGTAAAACGGGGGGCTAGGGACGGGAAGAAGTAAGGATGAGCGAGAGCAGGGGGGCGCCAATACAGGGGGGGGGGGGGGGGGGGGGTTAAACTATTGAGGGACAGCGACCCAACCTCGCGACCGCCGCGTACTGTGCGTAGAGAGGACAACCCTCGTCTGAGAAAGAGCCGACGAAGTCTGTGACTGTCACCCCAGAGTTAAAGCGGGGATTCCGATTTGGCGTCACCCAAAGTGTTCCCGGCGGTCGTGTCGGAGGTGTCTTGCGCCATCGCGGCCCAGTCCATCTCGAAGGGAAGCGAGCCACTGGAAGCAAGCCGTTGGCACTTTCCGGCCGGTCAGGCCGGCCAGCCGTGCACAGCCAGCTCGGTAGGTAGCCGCTGGCCTGGTACATGGCTGATGGCTATACCTATGTAAATTCCGAGATAGGTATACAATGGCGATACCTAGAGCGCTAGGTAGTAGGTACCTGGTGTCATTTGGGAATTGTGCCAAATTAACACTCGCTCTTCCTACGATCGGAGTCAGCTATAGCTTGAGTACACTTGTAGGAGATACTAGTACGGGTACCACTTATGTTCCGGGGCCACAATACCCTACCCTACCCTACGAGTGTCGAGTACGATC
Organism: Convolutriloba macropyga; assembly: GCF_964194025.1. Lineage (NCBI taxonomy): Eukaryota > Metazoa > Xenacoelomorpha > Acoela > Convolutidae > Convolutriloba > Convolutriloba macropyga. Next base: position 549 of record NW_027451244.1, on the reverse strand, counting down.
GAGTACCGGCTCGGCCGGGCGCCAGTAGGTTCTCAGCTGGTTCTAGAGGTACCCTACCTACCCTACCCTATACATATTGCCTCTAGCTGCGACGTACGCATCTCAGACAAGGAACAATAGTACTTTATCCAGTCACCGCACGCTGACTCACACAAGAGCTTCCTCCTTCCTTCCGTTCTGCCTCTTGCTCAGACAGTCCTCCAAAACATTGGAGCAGATACTTGATGGGACTTGCTTGGACACCAGATATAGTACTGTCATGTGTGGCAGAAATGGGACATATTCCGAAAGTTTGGAGGCGATCGACGTTCCAGACCATCCAGGGCGTGGTACTGTGAATAGGCAACCGGATAAGTCACGGGACACCGCAACTGCTATGCGGAACTGCTATCGTGCATTGCTACCAACCAGTTGATTGATTTACTTCAGATGAAGACTAGGCATGGCGGCTACAGAATTCCTGCTAGAATTCTGGCGGGGGTGCCCAGTGTACGGTGGAAATGAGGGTGAGGAGAAGACCTAGCAGACGCGTGGACTGTTGTGTGAAAG
>NW_027451243.1:0-21776 GCF_964194025.1 Convolutriloba macropyga | reverse complement strand
AGTAAACAAATAAACAAAGGAACAAAATAGAAAAACACAATAAAGAATTTTGATCTACAGCTGAAAAAAAAACTGACGGAGAACTAAGACTAAGAAATAGAGAACTAAGTGTAAAAGGAACTATGATATAACTCAGAGTATTTTGTGGCCGAAAGTTTTGAACAAAAGTTAGAACATTATACCCAGGTTGAGGTGCTATACCGAAGTGCCTTCTTAGACCTGCTAGACCGAAGACAATTTTTTAGATTGTACCTATGCATTGTACGGTCGAATTTCATACTATAGAAAAATCTTGACAAGCGCGCGAAAGTTGGGACAATGGTCAGGAAATTGGCCAGGAAATTGCCTGATCGGGGATGATGTTGGTCTGCAACAGTAAGATCAGAAGTGATACCCAGGTCGAGGTGGCCAGACCGAACTGAGCTCTGATCAGACCATCTGCGAGCGCACACATGTTCTCGGTGCGCTCGAATTACATGGTCTGGAAAAGGCTTCGAGCACACGCTAGTCTGGCCAGAGACCAAGTCGAGCGAATTTTTTTCAAGTTTTTTTTTGTTTTTTTTTACTGACATTTGTTGTCTCCGGTAAGAGTCAACAATAAAACAGCAAGCATTCTGATCAGAACTCCATATGAAAATCTGATTGGTTTGATAAGAACCAAGGGGTCCAGCTGATAGCAACTGCCGGTCCCCTGGCGAAAAGATTTTGAATCAAATTAGATCAAGACGTTTTTATGCAAAGCTGTCTAAGTTCATTTATTCAGTTACAAGCATAAATAAATGGGATACTCAATAAACTTTTTAGAGCAATTTTTGGTTTTATTTTCATTAGCAACAATTTTAGGATTGGTTTTTCATTAGTTGATTATAAGAGTGATAACATCGATTTTCATGAATTGAATATATTATAATGATTTTGAGAAATTTGTTCATTTTCAAAATCATTCTCTGATCAAACTATTTTGAACGCACTTTAGTCTAAGCAGAGGCAACTTCGAGCGCACTTTTGTCTGATCAGAGGCGGATTCGAGCGCACACTAGTCTGATCAGGGCATGGCTTTCGAGCGTACAATAATCTGATCAGAACAGGTTTTCGAGTGCACTTTAAGCGCACACGGAGCTTTGAGCGCACGATAGTCTAATCAGAGGACACTTCAGTATGAGTCGGTCTGATCAGAGGTCGCTTTTGTCTGGGACGGTCTGATCAGAAGCCATTTTGGTCTGGACCTCAACCTGGGTATCGAAAGCATACAAGTCTGATAAGAGTTCAGTTTAGTCTGGGACACAGAGGTCACTTTGGTCTTGGAACTCAATCTCGTTTAGCAACACAAAATATTTGTTCAAAGAATCTGTTGCAGGAGTATAGAATGCTTTTTTGCCCAATTGGAGTAAAAACGCTCTAGATGCCTTGGTCAATTCGTTTTCCATTTCGCGTTCTACAACTTGCAGTTTTCTATTTCATAAACATGATCAGACAGTAAAAACAGCAATGATTGAATTTGAATCTTGCATGCTGGTCCTTAAAGTTTGCAAGATATCATGATAGATGAATAGGAACCCTAGTTAGGGGCGAATTTAAAACTTGTAAGAATCTTGCAAGCTGATTCAAAAGTTGAATGGTTTGCGCAACCCATCAATCCTGACGAAAAAGAAAAAATTTTATTTTTTGTTTCATGAAGGCGATTAGTTTAAAATACTGTTTTTTGAGCTGGTTTCAGAACACAAAACAATGGAGAAAATTTTTGGTCTTCGCAAGATGCAGTTTTTTTGAACTTTAAAAAATTTTCGGCGAATTTCGTATTTCGTGAGGATAAAATGCATCGAAAAGCAATTAATGTCACAGTTAGGAGACATTGACTATGTATGCGTTAACTAAACTTGAAAACTGCCATTTTTTTTTCATTGATCAGTAAAGGGAGCAACGAGATATTAGGTAGTGAACAGGGTGCTGTACAAACCGAACCAATGTATGGAAAGAAGTTGAATCTATTTTTTGGCCTAGTCTGCGCATTTTTTTTAGTCTCTTGAACGCTTTTCTCGCCAATGGTTTGTTCTACTTTGTTCAAGAAACAATGTTATATATTTAACGCTGCCTTTATTATACGAGGTTTTTTGCTAATACGAGGTCAGTTGCTGAATATTTGTTCTACTAAGAAACACGAAACTTAAATACCGACTATAAAAAAGCTTATCCAAGATTTCAATCAATTTTAATCTCAATGATGTTGGATCATATCCGCGGAGAATTTCATTTTTTTTAAAAAAAAACACTGTCTTTTGCGCAGACTAATTACAACAACCCATAATCTCCCAACTAGTCATTAGGCACTTAGGCACTAATATATTGAGCAAACCTAGGCTGAGTTCACACATGGATATGACCTCAAATCTTTCTTGTGCACTTGAGCCTAAAATGACTTCTGGTGGCATCCACCTTCACTTTATGTTCATTTTATGATCAGACCAAATTTCCTTCGAATTCGACTCTAATCAGACACAAATATTCAAAACGGTCACTTCCGATCTCAAAACCTTCTCTGAATAGAATATGCTGCGCCAAAAATGGTCACCAATAAAAAAGATAATCGCTAAATTGTCTCTATGATCAGACCCAGAGGAGCCCCAAAAAGTCTTAATTCGAACTTTTTGTCGTGGTCGATAACACGGGTCAAAGAATTCAATAAGTTGAAGTTTAAAATAAATTTTGAACTGAAAATATACAAAAACTAGCTTGTATTTATAGTAATTATCTATGCGAAAATATACAGAGAAAATTTAGATTAGCTAAAAAAAGATTTTACATGATTGGCATGTGAATAGATCTTAACTCCGAATCCCGGAGTTGATTTTCTATTTTCATCAACATTTCTTGAGAATCATATATGGCTTAGGTACAATCGAGTTCATTAGTTGAAGGTCAGTGGATGTTAGAATCAGTTTTCTGTTGGTGGGAGAATTTACTTCTGACATATGATTGATAGGTCATTAAGATAATGATGGCGCCAAAACAAAATTAGAATTGAGTTTAATTTTGTGGCCAATACTTATCGACACAGCAAAAATTTCGCCAGGTAAGTTCTTCTTTCGTTCTTTGAAACTTTAATAAAGAAAACTTCTAAGTTTCTTGATGCTTCTTTAAAACCATCACATCCTACCTCCTTTTTAAATCAAGTTTGTGGGTATAGGTTCTTCAAATCTGTCGGGTTGTTTTCTGTTTCTTGTTGATTTTCGTGAAGGCTCTGAGGTTTCGGGTTGTTGGTGCTCTGCAGATGATGTGGCTGCAGAAGTTTCATCTTGAAGTGAATGTCCCACATCTGTGTTCTGGAGTTGTTGTTCTGAATGAGATATGGTCTTCTCTACTGCTAGTTCAGTTTTCACATTGTCCTCGTCTGGTCTCGCAATTTGGTTCTCGCTCACTAGAATAGTCCGTGCTGAGTTTTCGGGGTGAATGAAAGATGTGTTCAAGCCCTTCCTGATGATGAAGGTATTAGGAACTGTCTTTATCTTTTCATTGGCCTTGAATGGAATGGGTTCGCACAAGTCGAAATCTGCTATTGCTGGTTGTCCCACTCTGCGTCCCAACAAGAGTACAACTGGATTTTTGCCCCGCGTCTTCGAAGTGCTGCGATTTGTTATCAGTGCACTTTGCAGGTATGCTCCAAATGACACATTAAGGTTGGAACTCCACGCGTGAAGTGCCCGCTTCACTCTCTGAACTGCTCTTTCAGCTAGTCCATTAGCTCTTGGATGATAGACGGGTGATTCCATTTTATTAATTCCCAGTGATTCACACCACTGTTTAAGTCACCACTTACGAATTCTGGACCAATATCAGATGCAAAAGTTTTTTCAACATGTTTGGGATCTGGAATCGCTAAATTGTCTCTATGATCAGACCCAGAGGAGCCCCAAAAAGTCTTAATTCGAACTTTTTGTCGTGGTCGATAACACGGGTCAAAGAATTCAATAAGTTGAAGTTTAAAATAAATTTTGAACTGAAAATATACAAAAACTAGCTTGTATTTATAGTAATTATCTATGCGAAAATATACAGAGAAAATTTAGATTAGCTAAAAAAGATTTTACATGATTGGCATGTGAATAGATCTTAACTCCGAATCCCGGAGTTGATTTTCTATTTTCATCAACATTTCTTGAGAATCATATATGGCTTAGGTACAATCGAGTTCATTAGTTGAAGGTCAGTGGATGTTAGAATCAGTTTTCTGTTGGTGGGAGAATTTACTTCTGACATATGATTGATAGGTCATTAAGATAATGATGGCGCCAAAACAAAATTAGAATTGAGTTTAATTTTGTGGCCAATACTTATCGACACAGCAAAAATTTCGCCAGGTAAGTTCTTCTTTCGTTCTTTGAAACTTTAATAAAGAAAACTTCTAAGTTTCTTGATGCTTCTTTAAAACCATCACATCCTACCTCCTTTTTAAATCAAGTTTGTGGGTATAGGTTCTTCAAATCTGTCGGGTTGTTTTCTGTTTCTTGTTGATTTTCGTGAAGGCTCTGAGGTTTCGGGTTGTTGGTGCTCTGCAGATGATGTGGCTGCAGAAGTTTCATCTTGAAGTGAATGTCCCACATCTGTGTTCTGAAGTTGTTGTTCTGAATGAGATATGGTCTTCTCTACTGCTAGTTCAGTTTTCACATTGTCCTCGTCTGGTCTCGCAATTTGGTTCTCGCTCACTAGAATAGTCCGTGCTGAGTTTTCGGGGTGAATGAAAGATGTGTTCAAGCCCTTCCTGATGATGAAGGTATTAGGAACTGTCTTTATCTTTTCATTGGCCTTGAATGGAATGGGTTCGCACAAGTCGAAATCTGCTATTGCTGGTTGTCCCACTCTGCGTCCCAACAAGAGTACAACTGGATTTTTGCCCCGCGTCTTCGAAGTGCTGCGATTTGTTATCAGTGCACTTTGCAGGTATGCTCCAAATGACACATTAAGGTTGGAACTCCACGCGTGAAGTGCCCGCTTCACTCTCTGAACTGCTCTTTCAGCTAGTCCATTAGCTCTTGGATGATAGACGGGTGATTCCATTTTATTAATTCCCAGTGATTCACACCACTGTTTAAGTCACCACTTACGAATTCTGGACCAATATCAGATGCAAAAGTTTTTTCAACATGTTTGGGATCTGGTGCTATTCCCTCCTTTGAAATGGAGTATCTCAAAAAGCTAACGCTATCGACTGGTTTTGAGTTAGATTTTTTCTAATTAACAGTAAAGTTTTTCTCATGTAGTTGACTCTTGACTGCGAGCATTCTCTTGTCGAATTCCTCCTTGGTAGTTCCATACACCAATACATCGTCTTGAAAGATCACAAACCTTTGATTCCTTTGAATGTTGATTCGATGCAATTCTGATAGATTTAAGAAGAGTTTTCCAATCCCTGAGGTAGTCGGCACATCTTGAACAGTCCCTGAGATATGTTGATTGTGCATATGTATTTTGCTTCTTCGTCAAGTTCAATTTGATAGTAGGAATCTGAGAGGTCAATTCTGCCAAAGTATGAGGCCCAATGTAAGTTGTGGAAGGTCGTCTCCATGTCTGGTATTGGGTAGTCCTCATCCATGACCTTGCCATTGATGTGCACTTTCAAGTCCACGCAAAGTCTCAGTTCTCCACTCTTCTTTCTCTGCCACACCACTGGAGATGCATTAGTGACTCCTCCTGGCTGTACCGGTTCAAGGATGCCTTGTCTGACCATTTGTTCCAGCTTCTCTGTGACCTTGTCTTGCAGAGGTAGAGGTATTCTCTGGTTTTGCAGAACATTGATGTGTTCCTGGTATTAGCTTCACATGAGCTTTGTAGCACTTCACAGCACGTAGGTGCTTGGCTGTGATGTTGTTCACACCGTGCTTGGGTAGAAGGTCTCTTCCAAGAAGTCTAAAATCTTTATCAGACTGCACGACTACTAGTTGTTTTTGCGTGAGCCTGATTCCGTTCCACTCAACGTCACAAGTAAGTGATTCCAGAAGCGTTAATTGATGACCATCATAAGCTTCGAGATGTCTTATCTTACCATCCAACTGAGGTTTACCGAGCTGAGTCCATATTTTTGATGATATCACTGTCCTATCTGCACCTTTGTCTACCTGCATTTTTGCTTTGCAGTTATTTTTTGAGATATATTCCCATGTCACAGACCTGCTAAAGATTTCTTTTCTTTAGTATAAAACATTCCCATCAGCGATGCTGGAAATGCTTGCTCTGAAGAAACATTTTTTTCTTCGCAAAAGCTGTTCTGTTTATTGCACTTACCTGAATTTGGTTGGGGTTTGCTTCTACACATTTTTTAGAAGTGTCCCACCTTTTCACAGGTGTTGCATTTTTTCTTAGCGCTGGACAGGGTCTACTAGAGTGTGGCTTACCTCCACACCTAGTGCACATGTTGTTGCTTTTATTAGCCGTAATTTTTTCATTTGGTTTTTGAAAGGTCTCTTTGAATTTGAACCGAACTTATTCTTTTACAGTAAAGGGCTTTTTACCTAATGAAAAAACTTGCAAAAGCCATTGCTTGACTTCTGAACTGTAAGCTCTCGATCATTTCAGTAACAGACATTGCTGGTTTTGCTTTATTACCGTCTAGTAGTCTAAGTTTTGCTTCAGGGTCTCTCAAACCTGAGATAAACTTTATTTGTACCACTTCCTCTTCGGGGTTGGCCACTGTTTTCAGTTTTTTGAAGTCACAATAGCGTGCTTATTCTCTAAGACGTTCTAGGAAGTCGTCGTCTGACTCCCCTACACCTTGTATTCCGGAGAGAAATTTAGCCTTTTCTGCCGTTACTACTCTCTTTATGAGAAATATAAATTTGAATCGTCAATCTGATGTCTCTATACGGAGTGTCTATCAAATTCCTAAGACTCATTAGGCTCCTAAGTTCAATAATTGCATCTTGCCCGCACATACTAAGGAAAAGATTGGTTACCTGTAGGTCCTGTACAGTACCATCGGTGTTGACTTTGTCCTCTTTCTTTTCTGCGCGACATTTCGCCTCAAAATACATAATCCACGCAGTAGCTGATTCTGCATTCTGTAGATCCAAAATTTGTCTGTCTGTAGCTGGTCTGGACACCATTGTCGTGGTCGATAACACCGTTCAAAGAATTCAATAAGTAGAATTTTAATTTAATTTTTGAACTGAAAATATACAAAAATTAGCTTGTATTTATAGTAGTTATCTATGCAAAAATATACAGAGAAAATTTAGATTAGCTAAAAGAGTTTTACATGATTGGCATGTGAATAGATCTTAACTCCGAATCCCGGAGTTGATTTTCTATTTTCATCAACATTTCTTGAGAATCATATATGGCTTAGGTACAATCGAGTTCATTAGTTGAAGGTCAGTGGATGTTAGAATCAGTTTTCTGTTGGTGGGAGAATTTTTTTCTGACATATGATTGATAGATAATGATAGCACCAAAACAAAATTAGAATTGGGTTTAATTTTGTGGCCATTACTTATCGACACAGCAAAAAAGTTCGTCAGGTAAGTTCTTCTTTCATTTTTGAAACTTTAATAAAGAAAACTTCTAAATTTCTTGATGTTTCTTTGAAACCATCACACTTTTCTAAATGTGTGTGGGTTTTTCGGTGTCCAAATAGCATATTAAATTGATATTCAGTATTGACATTTTGGCGGGGCATTATAAGAGTTCATTTTAGAAGATATGCTTTTTTAAATCTCAAAATTTGAAAACTTCAGTTTTTGTATTTCATTGTTGAACCATGTCATTGTTTTTACCTGCTGAACTTCTTGATTCGTGCACATTTGTTGAAAACGGGCAGACTTGAATAAAAAATTTTCACGACAATGATTTTTGTAGTAAATCGGCTCTTTTTAGCTGCTGAACTTCTTGGTTTGGATCAGAGCCAAAAGTCTCCAATAAATTCTCGGATTGCACAGAGTCTAAGTTCTAAACATCTCTTAATCAAAAAAGAATAACTCAAAAGTCTGTTAGTTTTTGGCTCTGATTAGGTTTATTTGTGCACAATTTTTTTTCAGAGCAGACCCATTTGAGTTCGAACTTGCCTCTGACCAGGCCCACGTGAGTTCGAAACTATCTATGATCACAGACTGGGGACACTTTTTAAAGCGCATGTGGGGTGCCGTATTTTCAAGTACACATATGCAGCACAACTTAAATGATGCTACTGAAGACACAAATCTGCGGTCAAATTACACTCTGGACATTAGTTGAGCCAAATCGTCATCACACACCTTGATCAATGGTATTGGTAATCATATAAAGAGCATAATTGGCTCCATATATAACATAGCAATATTTCTTAGCATTATTTTGCAATTATTAATAAGAATCATATATGATCTTTATGTTTGGCAAGATTCCTAAATCCAAAATTTTTTTATAGTTGATGATACAAGTGAATCACCCGTGGAACGCTAAGTAGCGCTCCCGTGAAGCTGTCCTCCTCGAGGAAAAGATTTCCCAAAAATTGCTATGACATGCCAAATATGCGACAAAGACTATTTGTTCTGTTGCTATTAACTAGAAACAATGATACAAAATTCATGGTGGTCACTAAAAAATATTTCACGAACAGAAAGTTTAGAGGAGAAAACGCCTCAACATACATATTTTCAATACTGAGTCAGAGTGAAAGATAACTTCTCTCCGCCGCTATGAATATATTTATCAGTCATTTAGTGTCTTTTCCATTAAAAGCCCCACCAAATTACAGCCCACACACCCCACTTCCTATTATAAATAAGGTATGTTTATCATGATTGGGGGGGGGGGTACGTGTGATATGACCACTAAGTAGCGGGGGGTATAAGCGAAAAAACCCAAGACTTACCAAAACAAATATCTGTATGGTAACAAATGATGTTGATCTATCTGGTATTTGGTAGTCAAACTAGGTGAATGGATAACTACTAAGAACCTAATAAGAAAGTATTATTAAACAAGGAGGCTCGGTAATGTGCGTTTGCACATAAAGATCTTACCCCGCTCATCTGCATTTTTGGCATAAATTTCTACCAAATGAGGAACAGAAAAAAAATCCAATAATTTCAAGCATTTTTCAAAAATAATGCATATAAACAAAAAGATCACCTCCAACAAAGATAACTCAATGGAGTAAAAAAGACACATTAGATTGTTGAGATCAGCCATTATTAAGAAAGCAAGTCAAGACGAATAACAAAATCAAACAACAATAAAAACAAACATTGATCACATCCAATAGATATAGGACCACTCCATAACAAGGCTCGGTAACAGTTAGACAAAAAAGGTCCTAGCGAAATTAAAAATTTGGCTAAAATTTTTAAAAACAGTTACCTTCAAAGTCATGAAAACCATTAGATAAGGATTGGAAACATCCAACATGTTTACGATCACATACGCCTCTATAGGAGGGCACTAAGAGCTGTCTTCAATCAATTTTTTATGCGGTTACAAAAAAAAACAACAAAAAACACAAACAAAAATTTCATTAAAACTTTCGAGAAACGGCTGTCGAAGCAGTAAAAGCATTTTTTTAACCCTCAAATTAAGTTCAATTGAGACTTCTTCGAACGGCAATAAAGTGCTATGCAAGCTTTCGTTAATGATTAAAGGTAATCAGTATCCAAAGTAATCAGACATGAATGCTACAGAACGAAAAAATTAAATTGGTTCGTTTGTTCGTCCAAAGAAAGCGCTTGAGACGTAAAATTATTTAGATTTTACACGCTTAATAGACCATTAGTTTAATTAGTTTTCTTTGCAAAAAAACCTGTGTTGAAGCCAGTAAATTTATAACAAAACAATTAAAAGCATTAGATTCTGTAGGCTTAAACCTTTCCTCGACGACAATTTTGTCATAGGTGAACTGTAATAAACAAGACTAGGTAACAAAAAGACAAAAAAGAATTAAAGTTAAAAATGATTTTTTCTATTGTTTTCAAAGTCGTGAAAGCCGTTAGCTATCTTCTCAAATAAGAATCCAAGCTCATTTACTCCTCTGCAAGGAGCCAATGAGACCCGTCAAAATACGGGAAATTCCATACGACTAAAAAGACAAAGTGAAAACGACAGTAAAAGACAAATATAAAAAATTCTATCAATTTTTTTGAGAAACGGGTGCCGAAGCCGTTAAATCCATAGTCCGTCCTTTTAAAGATTTTTATATGTTCAATTGGGCCTGATTTTGAATGTCAATAAAATAATATTTGACTTTACAGTCATGTGATATTATGACAAACCGAGTAAAAACGGGAAAAACGGATCAGTGCCTAAAATTACAAAAAGATCTAGTAGATTCAAACCATAACGTAATGGTCAACAAAGATTCAATTTTATTTCAGTAGATAAAAGAAGAAGAGAAAGCAATCTTTTTTGCTGACACCAACATACAAGCTGACCAATTTAAGAGAAAAGTTGAGGCAAATTTCAATAGGCAATTGTTTTTTTAAAAATGAAACAATTTCAAAAATCAAGTTGACCAAAATTTTCTCGACTAAGGAAACTAGATACATTATTTTTGAACTGCTTATAAAGCCAATTGTTTCAAAGGTTATAAATCTAGATAATTTGTTAGTTAAAAGTTCAAAAGTAAATGCTGTGTTCTGGATAATCATAGAGTAAATTAGCACAAAAAAACGACAAAATTTTAATTTCCAGACTACTCTCAATGAAAGTGGAAGTAGTACTAGCTCCCTTTGTTGTTTATGAAGATTGTGTTAGTTGTTTTTTTGGGTGTTTACTTCGGTCAAACTTAATCAAAGTGTACTAACGAAGCTTATTTCGGACAATTTTTAAATGAAAAAGACTGCAAAATTTTGCAAAAGCTTTAGCCAAAAAAATTGAATCAAATTTTTCAACAGTACTTTTTTTGTCTTTAAAAGTAAAATTTTAGCAAAACCAACAATATTTTAGGCGAAATTTCCGATATGAATAAAAATAACGCAAATCGGTCTAATATTCACAAAATTTTAAACCACTTTAGCTCGCTCTAGAAAACGAAATTCAAAATTTTTCCTGCATATTCTACGAAGGACGGTCTTTTTATTGATACCGGTCACAACTCTCTGCGATAAATATATCCATCGGTCAAAATTGCCTGAACAAAAAACCCAGTTGAATATATAGTTCCTCCCCCCTCGAGACGGGTCGGAACAACAACTCAATGAGTATTAATTTATTGTCGAAAGTTGATATTTACAGGACTGGTCTCAATAGAGCTACAACTCCACCATCCCAACTAGTACAACTAGTAGAACAAATACTCCCCGCCCTGATTTAAAACAAATCGTCATAATGCCGAATTTAGTAATTGATTTTCGTGACGGCGATGGTGTTATTGGCATTATCAATCAGAACCGAAAAATTACAACTAAATAAGAAGTATATTGTCTTTTCGAGTTTTAAGGAAAAATCGTTTTCGCTCCTGAAATTTTTATAGTTTTTCTATCGACAACAGATACTCATCATTTCGTTTGAACGAGCAGATTTTTAAATGTTCAATTGGGCCTGATTTTGAGTGTCAATAAAGTATTATTTGACCTTACAGTCATGTGATATTATGACAAAACGAGTAAAAACGGGAAAAACGGATCAGTACCTAAAATTACAAAAAGATCAAGTAGATTCAAACCATAACGTAACGGTCAATAAAGATTCAATTTTATTTCAGTAGATAAAAGAAGAAGAGAAAGCAATCTTTTTTGCTGACACTAACTTACAAGCTGACCAATTTAAGAGAAAAGTTGTGGCGAATTTTAATAGGCAATTGTTTATTTAAAAATGAAACAATTTCAAAAATCAGGTCGACCAAAATTTTGTCGACTAAGGAAAGTAGATACATTATTTTTGAACTGCTTATAAAGCCAACTGTTTCAAAGGTTATAAATCTAGATAATTTGTTAGTTAAAAGATCAAAAGTAAATGCTGTGTTTTCGATAATCATAGAGTAAATTAGCACAAAAAACGACAAAAGTTTAATTTCCAAAATACTCTCAATGAAAGTGGAAGTAATACTAGCTCCCTTTGTTGTTTATGAAGATTGTGTTAGTTGTTTTTTTGGGGTGTTTACTTCGGTCAAACTTAATCAAAGTGTACTAACGAAGCTTATTTCGGACAATTTTTAAATGAAAAAGACTTTGCAAAATTTTGCAAAAGCTTTAGCCAAAAAAATTGAATCAAATTTTTCAACAGTACTTTTTTTGTCTTTAAAAGTAAAATTTTAGCAAAACCAACGATATTTTAGGCGAAAATTCCGATATGAATAAAAATAACGCAAATCGGTCTAATATTCACAAAATTTTAAACCACTTTAGCACGCTCTAGAAAACGAAGTTCAAAATTTTTCCTGCATATTCTACGATGGACGGGCTTTTTTTTGATACCGGTCACAACTCTCTGCGATAAATATATCCATCGGTCAAAATTGCCTGAACAAAAAACCCAGTTGAATATATAGTTCCTCCCCCCTCGAGACGGGTCGGAACAACAACTCAATGAGTATTAATTTATTGTCGAAAGTTGATATTTACAGAACTGGTCTCAATAGAGCTACAACTCCACCATCCCAACTAGTACAACTAGTAGAACAAATACTCCCCGCCCTGATTTAAAACAAATCGTCATAATGCCGAATTTAGTAATTGATTTTCGTGACGGGGATGGTGTTATTGGCATTATCAATCAGAACCGAAACATTACAACTAAATAAGAAGTATATTGTCTTTTCGAGTTTTAAGGAAAAATCGTTTTCGCTCCTGAATTTTTTTATAGTTTTTCTATCGACAACAGATACTCATCAATTCGTTTGAACGAGCAGTTATGATTAACAAAAACTTGTCGAATATTTACAAGAGTTTCAATCGCGTGCTTTTTATCGATCAATTTTGCAGCCGTTGAAATCAAATCGGCGTTAAAAACGCGTTGAGTGTCTTTTGCAATGCTATTACTCAGTACAGTACAAATCGAGCGGTCCAAAATTTCAGTTCTTTGGCCCAGACCCACAAATTCGGCCAGTTCCATCAACTTCCGCAATAAATTATCGGCCATATCTTCATAAAATAGGAACATAACTGGTTTCTTCAACGCCGCGTAAGTCGTTACTAATTGCAATAGCTGATTAAGTTGGTTTTTGAAGAAGTCGGCGAAACTGTGAATTTTGTTTTGGTTCAGAAATGACCGAACATCTGTGAACCCGGCGACAGTGTTATTCTGGGTTTTGCTATACTCGGCCAGAGAGCTTTGGAAAGGGTTCCGGATCAGAAGGATAACCTTGTCGGCTTTGTCGCTCATTGTGGCTACACAAATGCAAAAATCGCAAATTAAATCATTGTTGTACTATCAAATGTGCAGCCAACGCCATGGCAAAAACTAAGTCCGGTTTTTAATTTTCTTCAAAAAAAACATATTGTTTTGTATATACCCGGGTCGAGCTTAAGCGCTGAATTTTTGTAAGAAATGCGGTGAAATGCGGCGAGAAAAAAATAATTTTCACCGCTTATTTCTTACATTTTTTTGCGGTGAATGCGGCGAATAATTTATTTTCACCGTGTTCTCTGTATTCTTACAAAAAAATCTTCCTTATACGGGTTAGAGCCTCTTACCTCCTGTATGTCTTCAGCTCCTCTACGCCAACTGTCACTTACTTCTATCGCCTTTCTTATGAATTTAAGTAAATGTTGGAAAACAAATGCGGGAAATTTTTGTAAGAAATGCGGTGAATTTTTGTAGGAAATGCAGTGAAATAAGGTGAATTATTTTTTTTTCACTGAATTCACCGCATTTCTTACATTAATTTTCCACAAATTTGAATCGGTGATTTTTTGTAAGAAATGCGGTGAATTTTGCGGTAAGTTTTTGTAAGAAAGGCGGTGAAATGTGACTTATTTTTTCACTGCATTCACCGCATTTTTAAATTAACACAAAAGTAGATGCGGTGTAATTTTAAAAGAAATGCGGTGAAGTTTGAGGTTAATTATTGTAAGAAATGCGGCTAAATGCGCTGAAATGTTTTTTTTCACCGCAATCACCACAATTCTTACAAAAGTCGGCCGCATTCAGCGCATTTCCTTAAAAAATTCACCCAAAAACCTCGACTCGATTACAAAGAATTAATCAATCTGTGGTGTGATATTATTCAGTTGATACTGAACGACCAGCAAACGGAAAAGAACTATAAAAATCAGATAAAATGGTTGTAAACTGTTTCCGCGTTAAATGATAGGATTTCCTCTAATTGCGGCTCTTCCCAGTCCCCAAAAATTCCAATGAAGGTACGTCACACGCAGTTTAATTTTTGTCGTAAATTTACCTTGATGAAAAACAATTATCCAGTTTTAATCAGAAATTTTTCATTTCTTTTTCTCTTTTATCTTTATTCTTTTTTCTTTATTTTATTTTATTTCTATTTCTATTTTTCTATATTTCTATTTCTTTATTCTTTTTTATCTTTATAAGCTTCTCTTTTAAATATTTTTGTTAAGAGATGTGAGATATCTTGTTAAATCTTTTCAAAAATTTCGCTTTAAGTGATATATATAGATATATATATATATATATATATATATATATATATATTATATATATATATATATATATATATATATATATATATATATATATATATTATATATATATATATATACATATATTATATATATATATATATATATATATATATATTTAGAGAGAGAGAGAGAGAGATTCATTGAAAGAGAGGTAGTCTTCATTAAAAAAGATTCTCAAATAACTTAATATCATTTGCAATGAAATTGTTAATCTCTCTCAAACGATTCAACGTTTTTCTTTTGAATATTTGGAAATCGCGTAGAATTTCAAATTTTTCAATAATTTCGCTGTCACGTCAATATTTTGTCCAATTTCTCATTTCTTTTATTTTGAAAACTTGATCTAAACACAGAAACAACATTCTATTTAATGTGAAATCAGGAGTAATGAGCAAAATAGAATCCAGCCAATTTTTTTCGATGAATGGATTGTTTACCAATTTGCGTTAATGTTACCATAATTTTAGCTTCTTACGAAATTATTATAATTCTTCACCTCAATAGACAGGTTTTGAAAATTTGATAATTTTCTTTAAATAGCGATGGTTGATGAATCTTTTTTTTGTTGATGAATCTTTTTCATCCGAAGTTTTCATTCAAAAGCAAGAAACACAATGACAATAAGTTTCCAAAAATTAGATTTTACGAGTTAAAAAACGCGATATTTAATTTTCCTAGAGAATTTTTCAGAATCAAAATTCAGCTAATCCATGAATCTAATTCATGAATTTTTTTTGAAGAACATTTTTAAATGCAAACTAACTCTAGAAAATCCTTAAATCTTGTTCAATTTTTTGGTAAACTAAAATAAATTTTCTGCTATCTTTTTCAGAGTCGAGATATTGAAATACTATTCTTTTCTCTTGAGTATTCGTTTCTCTTTATGCATTTTACAGACGATATTTAAAGTAAGATTTTTTTTTTTGTAATTTTAACTTCAACTAACTGCATCTTTCAACAATAATTACTGAGTAGCAAATTGATATTTTTTTTGTTTTGCAGGCTGTTGCAGTTCTACATTCAACGTGTGTCTCATTGAAGGAAGAGTTTTACAATATGAACGTAGAACAACACGAAAAAAAACGAAAAGCAGCTATATTTTTTTTTAAAAAAATCTATCTTTTTCTTTTTCAGCAAACAATTTAAATAAATACTTTCTTGTCATCGCCAAAGTTCGTCCCTTCTGAAGTTTTTAGCCTAGGATTAAAAACATTTATGTCAAGAGGAAGACCCGTTGTCGAGGAGGGGAGATAAAACTTGTTCTTAGTTTTGGCGAATTTTTTCATCATGTTCCGTAGCATGCCCACCATCGCTATCTGGTTTTTAGATTTCAAAGATTATTAAGACGTAGCTATTTCATTTCTTAGAGTAGTTTAGTCAAAAGAGTTGTATTGTTTAAACTTTTTTTTTCAAATATGTTAGGGGTGTCAATAATCGGATTCAGAAAGGTATCAGAAAAATTGCTGGGACTCAAATAGGTCACGATTCTTTGTAAAAATATCTGTAAAAATATTTGTAATAATGACTTTGAAATATTTCATTACGCTTTTCAAGAGATCAAGAAATTTGTGATGCAAAACGAGGAAAAATATTGACTTGTGTTTTCAAGAGGCGCATATTTTTCTACAAGTGAGAAATGATTTTATAAAGCAAAATAAAACAAATTTTGGAAATTTATTCTTTTAGATGCAAAAAGATACCACTAACATTTCTGATTAGGATTGTTATGAAACTCAAGAGCTGATTTCTTTTCAGATCTGGGTATCATTATGTTATGCAGACTATCGTTGAAAGAACCAGGTGCGAAACCTCCAGCCCTGACGCCCGTCATCTTTTGGAACAAGTTTCTGTAAACACACAAAAATTAGCTGAAACAGTTCAATCATCTTCGCCGCTAAATTGTAATGTGCCAAGTTTCAACAGATCCTATGCTAGCCATTTTAAAAAGAATGCAGATTAACGTGTCACCTTTCAGCCAAAAAAAAAACTTTTTTTAAAAATGAAACAGTAAATTTTTCATGCAAAGGAAGCAAATCATTTTCATGAGTTATTCCTTAGTTTTCCTTGACTTTCGTTAAATTTGCTTAGCTATTTGGACTTCTGTAATTGTTTCTCAAACTGGCTGACTATCATCACATAATAAGTCGTCAATCTTTCGTATTTTGTTTAAAAAGATGAAATTCCAGTATTACTCAAATCAAATCGAAGGAACACAGATTGAATGAAAAGTTGAATTATTTGCATTGCGAAAACCAGTTTGAAAAAAAAAATTCAGAAATTCTTTTTAATCAGTAAAACTAGAACGGCGACCGACTAGCTCTGCATTGTGTTTTTTTAAAGCATAAGAAAAAATTAAATGATTAGAAAA
This sequence comes from Convolutriloba macropyga, assembly GCF_964194025.1. Lineage (NCBI taxonomy): Eukaryota > Metazoa > Xenacoelomorpha > Acoela > Convolutidae > Convolutriloba > Convolutriloba macropyga. The sequence goes on along the minus strand of NW_027451243.1, from coordinate 4,853 downwards.
AAACTGCGACATTTTCAGAATATCCTGGAAATTTTTTATTGTTATCATTTTCATATATTTGGGATCCAGCAGAAAAATCATGAAAATATATTCACAGCCAGTTTTCATAGGTTACTGAGGATGAAAAATCTCTTGCAAATTTTGCTCCATTTTGAGCCTGTTTGCAGCTTTTTGTTGCCTTAAAGACAAATTCAGCTAGCTTTTGTCTTATCACTCATTGTATATTGAGAGCTTTGAATTGCTCTTTTCATAAACTTATTTTCATCACCTTTTTTGTAATGCTCATTTGAAAAGGAAGACGGCCAAAATTCGTGCGTCATTTGAAGCAAAGCCAGCTGACCACAGTGGCAACTAACTTGATCTGACCCTAATGACCTAAAAACATTAAGTATTCAAAAGCCACAGAAAACAGGAATCCAAAACCCAGCTAAGAAAAATTTCGAGTTTTTTGGTTGATCGGTAGATTAAAAAAATAAAGAGTAAAATTCAAAAAATAACTCCCTCAAAATGTCCACAGGTCAATTGTTTTTTAATTAAGCCAAAACCTAAGGACGCGAGACAAAAATATTTTCGTTTTTTGTAACACTCTTATATCACTTTATTTCAAAACTCCTTAGGACAACCTAAGAAGAAAAAATTGGTGGTGACCGCATAGATATAAAAAATATTAGCGACGAAATGAAATATTTAGAATTTTTTTCTCCCGAAGATTGCTAAAAAAATTTATACGATATTACAACCAATTAATAAATCAGATTTCAAATTTCAAAAGAGCAAATTATTTTTCTCTGATTGAGTCTTCTGGGGAATGTGATTTCGTAAGGTCACTGTTTAGTAATGATTCCTACCACCTCTTATCCGATATTGAAACCAGTTCTTGAGGTAAAAATCGCAAGAAAAGCACAAAATTCGAAATTTTTGAATTATAACTTCTTGTATGAAAGTGTTGAGCAAGTTTTGTAACTTTACCACTTGTGAGCTTCACAAACGCCTAAGAGCAGTTATCAAAACAAATGCATTCTAACTGATCATTATCGCCATATAGAAAATTCAACAAATCTTATTTAAACAAAATTTTATCATTAAACTTGGTTCAACATAAAAAATAAAAATCTTAATTCAGCAAAATTTTATGATAACAACCTATTTAACACAAATTTCACGAAAAATATATAACTTAAGTGAACATAACAAAAATACTTTTTTATCTTAATAACACCAGTACCACCGACATTTTTCAGCCATCATTTCTACAAAAACTTCAGAATCTACCTACCAAAGTTGAACCAACCGTTGGAATTTTGTTCTCCCCAAATTCACATCAAACACCATTTCTTTTATTTTTGTTTTGATACGTTACGGATTGTAGGAAACCAGACTCATTTCGCATTTAAATCTATGGAACAATGTTTTTCAAGCGCCTTACTTTCACACATACGTCTGTAGCTCTATTAGCTGCTGAGATGAACGGTAATTAACAGAGGTTACAAATCTTTGGGCGCTGGTGTTAGCAACAACTGTTGAAAGATATTTTTTAAAAGATAAAAAAGTTGAAAAACATGAAAAAGTTGAAAACAAAAACATTAGAAAATGTACACGGTCGATACCTCAAAATTATTATTGTTTCAACAATAGCTGATTCGTTCCATGTTACAACCAATTAATAAATAAGCTTTTCATAGTTCAAAAGAGCGAATTATTTTTCTCTGATTGAGTCTTCTGGGGAATGCGATTTCGTAAGGTCACTGTTCTGTAATGATTCCTACCACCTCCTATCCGATATTGAAACCAGTTCTTGAGGTAAAACTTGCAAGAAAAGCCATAAATTCAAAAATTTTGATTTATAACTTCTTGTATGAAAGTGTTGAGCAAACTTTGTAACTTCACCACTTGTGAACTTCACGAAAACCTAAGAGCAGTTATCAAAACAATTGCAATCTAATTGATCATTATCGCAAAATAAAAAATTCGAAAAATCTTACTCAAACAAAATTTCATCATTAAACTTGGCTCAACATAAAAAATAAAAATCTTAATTCAGCAAATTTTTATCATAACAACCTATTTAACATAAATTTCAAAAAAAATATTTAACATAACTGAACATAACAAATATAATTTTATAACTTAATAACAACAGTACCTCCGAAATTTTTCGGCCATCATTTCTACAAAAACTTCAGAAGCTACCTACCAAAGTGAACCAAACGTGGGAATTTTGTACTCCCCAAATTAACATCAAACACGATTTCTTTTATTTTTGCTTTGATACGTTACGGATTGTAGGAAACCAGACTAGTTTCGCTTTTTAATCAATGGAACAAATGTTTTTCAAGCGCTTTACTTTCACACATACGTCTGTAGCTCTATTATCTGCTGAGACGAACTGTAAACAACAGAGGTTACAAATCTTTGGGCACTGGTGTTAGCAATAACTGTTGAAAGATATTTTTTTAAAAAGAAAAAAAAAAGTTGAAAAACATGAAAAAAATTGAAAACAAAAACTTTAGAAAATGTACACCGTCGATACCAAAAAATTTTTATTGTTTCAACATTAGCTGATTCGTTTGACTTGGTTGCGTTAGTCAAAACCTGTAGCCCGCCATTGCAACTGTTCTTCGATCATTTTGAACCCGTTCATAATCTTGAAAGCTTAGCAGATATATTTCTTGATTCCGTAAGGGTCGTTTTTTTACGAAATATTACAGCTGCATATTTTTCATATAAACACGATTGAATCATGAGCAATTTTAATAACCGAAAACTGAGGCTAATGAGAAAAACATTTAAATTCGATTTTAGTTTTCTTATAAAAGATTGTAACTGAAATTATCGTACCTTGTCCATTTGGCTCCACTTCCGGGTACAGATATGAGCGCCACCTAGAACGCAACACAGGAGAAAAGTAGCATTATGTGAATTTTACAAACAGAAAATATCAGATTTATTGCAGCCTATCTAAGAGACAATACAAGAAATTAATCAAATCGGATCTTTTCAACAATTGCCCCCTTTGGCAATGAGGGGGGGGGGGGGGGTATTTTGAATACATTTTAAGCGCGCGATTTATTAACCAATTAGAGACAACTAATAACTTTTAACGTATACGCACTCTATGTTTAGCTGTTGAATAGACAAAACAGTCCCAGACAAAACAGTCCCAGACAAATAAGTCCTAAAAGCAGACAAATCATTCCCAGGCAAAATAGACACATATGCACACCAATTAACAAAAAAAACCCCTTAAGTTATTCATATGATTATATATCATTGAACAAACATTAAACTGATCACAATAGTTTTTGCCAAATAATGTTTATTGAAACAAATTTTTCTTTTAACCTTGATTCATGTCAGTTAAAAACAATGCATTCAGAAACAATAATATATTATCTCTGTTAAATTTTTGTATGATTTGTGTGCAATCGTTTCAATGTTTATTCAGGACTATTTTGTCTGCATTTATTGGACTATTTTGCCTGGGACTGTTTTTTTCTGGGAATATATTGAAATTTGGTACTGTTAAGCTTGGGACCGTTTTGTCTGGGGCGGTGTTGTCCGGATATGGTTCAACCGAATGAAATAAAATACGCCATGTAAAGGCAATTAGCCGAATTGGAATATAAAGCAAAAGGAGTTTCCTACAGGTCCGTGGGACTTCCGGATTACAACCCACAGCACATGAGAGGCATGGCGGCTGACAGTTGTCCGCAATTGCGCTGAAACTGATATTAGGCTATCCAAACTGTGGGCCAAGTAATGTTGTGGTAAAGTACAGCACAGAAGTGGAGCGTCTCTTCAAAGGGTACCAAGGTGGGGAGGGGGATTGTTGAAAAAATCCATCAATTCTGCAATCAATAATTTTAACGGAGGAATAATTGATTCAACCCTTTGGAAGCCAAACCCTTTGGGAGCCACACGCATTCATGGAACCGTTTTGGAAGCCAAACGCATTCATGGAAATTTGGGTTAATTCTGACAGCCCCCCACCCCCCCCCCCCCCCCCCCCCCCCGCTCATCTTTCTGAGCCCTCCACTTTCACTTGATTTTTTTTACATGGTAACGTTTTTGCAAAATCCGATCTGTTGCGGGTCATAAAGAGACCTAAACAGAAGGGCGAATCTAAAAAAATGCTGGCTGTTTTTTGTGAGCCAGTGTGACTTATTGAAAACTAAAAACTGTTTGAAAAGTTTCATACCTGAGGAACTGCCGTTTGCTTTAGATCCAATAATTTCCCTTGATCACACTTCGACAAACCCAATGACGTCACATACGCGCCATTTTCACATAAATTCGGCCAATCAGTATCAGTAACATCAAAAATGTTCTTCCACAAAGACTCCAAACACGTACAAGATGTTTCATTTCCGCTTATATCTCGAATTGACAAAACTGCAATCGAATGATTACGTAATTCACAGGCTTTTTTGCAGAACACGTGATTGTAGTTTTTCCCTTTCCACACTCTTATTGTTGTCTTTCCGTCAACTTTGTTGATCTGGTCTGCGGGCAAGCAGCCCAAGAACAAATTTTTCTGAAACCCAAAATGGATAATTTTGCCAGAACTTAAAAATTTTGCAAATGTTACCATTTTTGGCTTTTAAAACTTTTCACTGGAAATCTTTTGAAAACATTTGAGTAATAGTAGAGCAACGGCAGATAACCCTAGCCAAGAAATCATCGTTTATAAACGTAAGAAAATTGTCGATATGTTCGGTTTTAGTTAAACAAAAACGACAAAAGCCCTTACGTTTTTTCTTCGGTCTGGTCGGTCGCTATTTGATTGGTTTAAAAATTAAGAACATGTTGATATTTTCGGCATTTAAACCAATTCTGGCCATTATTGACAACAT
>NW_027451242.1:0-14333 GCF_964194025.1 Convolutriloba macropyga | reverse complement strand
CAGCCCAAATGTTGTTGCAGTGCCTAGTATCCAACAGAACGTGGAGATACTCACTGGAACACATAAAGGCAAACTAGTACTCCTGGCAGAGACATCTAGCCAGTCACGACTAACCATCGGCACGGAGGTGCTGCTGGGAACGAAAAAGAAAGCGGGCTGGTTCGAAACACAAGATGGCCGGAAGCTCAGATTGAAAAGCTTAGCGGAGGCTAAGCCAGCGTTGGTAGCTTCACAACAACAATCTGCAGTAGCGGATTTAGAGTCGCTAGAAAATGAGAGTGGGTCAGCGGTGGCTGATCAAGAGTCTTTAAGATGTCAGAACTGTCAGCGGCAATTCAGTACAGTTACCGGACGCAAAGTGCACCAAACAAGATTCTGCAAAGCCGGTTTGTCAAAGAATGTCGTCGACAAGTCAAAGTTCGAGCAACTAGAGGCGAGCCTCACCTGTGACAAGTGTGAAAGGAAGTTCAAAACAGTCAATGGCCGAAAAGTTCACCAATCGAGATACTGTGGCAAACCTAAAGCAGCTGCCACACGCGTGTTTTCCTGCAAAGTACAAGATGATATCGGAAACGAGTTTGAAAACATAGAAGCGTTCAAGTATCTCGGATCATATGTCAGCCTCAAGCATGGAGACCTCCAGGAAGTCAATTGCAAACTTGCAGAAGGTAGACAACGGTTTGCTAACTTCCAAAATCTCTGGAAGAGCAAGCAGCTCAGCGTGCACCTCAAGTGCAATTTGTACAAAGCACTCGTTTTATCAGCCGTGCTGTACAGCTCAGAGACTTGGACTCTTTCGAAATTAATGGAGAGAAAACTTGAGAGTTTCCACTGTGGTTGTCTTCGGAGAATTCTACGTGTGTCATATCTGGAGAAAGCAACGAACGATGAAATTATGTCAAGATCGCGAATGCCCCAACTATCCACGATGATCATGCTCAAACGGATAAAATGGTACGGTCACATCCAGAGAATGGAACCAGGAAGATTAGCCCGCAGTGCCTTCGATTGGGACCCGCCCGATCAATACGCCCATGCCAGACGCGCTCCTGGGGGGCAACGGAAAACGTGGATGAGTCAAATCGAAGGAGACTGTGTACGAAACAAAGTATCGTTCACCAGATTGCAGGAGAAAGCAGCAACCGGGTCAAAGAATGCCTTCAACAATTTCGTCGTACAGCACTTCACAGAATAACCAAACAAATAACTCTTCTTGTTTTGTTTGTATTTGTATTTGTATTTGTATTTGTTGCCAACCGTGCCTTTATTTCATATTTGGAATTAAAGTGTTGAAACAGTAGTAGTAGTAGTAGTAGTAGTAGTAGTAGTAGTAGTAGTAGTAGTAGTAGTAGTAGTAGTAGTAGTAGTAGTAGTAGTAGTAGTAGTAGTAGTAGTAGTAGTAGTAGTAGTAGTAGTAGTAGTAGTAGTAGTAGTAGTAGTAGTAGTAGTAGTAGTAGTAGTAGTAGTAGTAGTAGTAGTAGTAGTAGTAGTAGTAGTAGTAGTAGTAGTAGTAGTAGTAGTAGTAGTAGTAGTAGTAGTAGTAGTAGTAGTAGTAGTAGTAGTAGTAGTAGTAGTAGTAGTAGTAGTAGTAGTAGTAGTAGTAGTAGTAGTAGTAGTAGTAGTAGTAGTAGTAGTAGTAGTAGTAGTAGTAGTAGTAGTAGTAGTAGTAGTAGTAGTAGTAGTAGTAGTAGTAGTAGTAGTAGTAGTAGTAGTAGTAGTAGTAGTAGTAGTAGTAGTAGTAGTAGTAGTAGTAGTAGTAGTAGTAGTAGTAGTAGTAGTAGTAGTAGTAGTAGTAGTAGTAGTAGTAGTAGTAGTAGTAGTAGTAGTAGTAGTAGTAGTAGTAGTAGTAGTAGTAGTAGTAGTAGTAGTAGTAGTAGTAGTAGTAGTAGTAGTAGTAGTAGTAGTAGTAGTAGTAGTAGTAGTAGTAGTAGTAGTAGTAGTAGTAGTAGTAGTAGTAGTAGTAGTAGTAGTAGTAGTAGTAGTAGTAGTAGTAGTAGTAGTAGTAGTAGTAGTAGTAGTAGTAGTAGTAGTAGTAGTAGTAGTAGTAGTAGTAGTAGTAGTAGTAGTAGTAGTAGTAGTAGTAGTAGTAGTAGTAGTAGTAGTAGTAGTAGTAGTAGTAGTAGTAGTAGTAGTAGTAGTAGTAGTAGTAGTAGTAGTAGTAGTAGTAGTAGTAGTAGTAGTAGTAGTAGTAGTAGTAGTAGTAGTAGTAGTAGTAGTAGTAGTAGTAGTAGTAGTAGTAGTAGTAGTAGTAGTAGTAGTAGTAGTAGTAGTAGTAGTAGTAGTAGTAGTAGTAGTAGTTAGTAGTAGTAGTAGTAGTAGTAGTAGTAGTAGTAGTAGTAGTAGTAGTAGTAGTAGTAGTAGTAGTAGTAGTAGTAGTAGTAGTAGTAGTAGTAGTAGTAGTAGTCACAGGTCCTCTGCTTTTTCTGAAGCCGCACTGCTCTTCCCTTAAGACGCGATCCACTGAATCTTTGCATCGATTGAGAGTAACGGAAGCGAACACTTTGCCTGGTACTGACAATAGAGAGATCCCTCGGTGGTACTCACTGGAACACATAAAGGCAAACTAGGACTCCTGGCAGAGACATCTAGCCAGTCACGACTAACCATCGGCACGGAGGTGCTGCTGGGAACGAAAAAGAAAGCGGGCTGGTTCGAAACACAAGATGGCCGGAAGCTCAGATTGAAAAGCTTAGCGGAGGCTAAGCCAGCGTTGGTAGCTTCACAACAACAATCTGCAGTAGCGGATTTAGAGTCGCTAGAAAATGAGAGTGGGTCAGCGGTGGCTGATCAAGAGTCTTTAAGATGTCAGAACTGTCAGCGGCAATTCAGTACAGTTACCGGACGCAAAGTGCACCAAACAAGATTCTGCAAAGCCGGTTTGTCAAAGAATGTCGTCGACAAGTCAAAGTTCGAGCAACTAGAGGCGAGCCTCACGTGTGGACAAGTGTGAAAGGAAGTTCAAAACAGTCAATGGCCGAAAAGTTCACCAATCGAGATACTGTGGCAAACCTAAAGCAGCTGCCACACGCGTGTTTTCCTGCAAAGTACAAGATGTTATCGGAAACGAGTTTGAAAACATAGAAGCGTTCAAGTATCTCGGATCATATGTCAGCCTCAAGCATGGAGACCTCCAGGAAGTCAATTGCAAACTTGCAGAAGGTAGACAACGGTTTGCTAACTTCCAAAATCTCTGGAAGAGCAAGCAGCTCAGCGTGCACCTCAAGTGCAATTTGTACAAAGCACTCGTTTTATCAGCCGTGCTGTACAGCTCAGAGACTTGGACTCTTTCGAAATTAATGGAGAGAAAACTTGAGAGTTTCCACTGTGGTTGTCTTCGGAGAATTCTACGTGTGTCATATCTGGAGAAAGCAACGAAACGATGAAAATTATGTCAAGATCGCGAATGCCCCAACTATCCACGATGATCATGCTCAAACGGATAAAATGGTACGGTCACATCCAGAGAATGGAACCAGGAAGATTAGCCCGCAGTGCCTTCGATTGGGACCCGCCCGATCAATACGCCCATGCCAGACGCGCTCCTGGGGGGCAACGGAAAACGTGGATGAGTCAAATCGAAGGAGACTGTGTACGAAACAAAGTATCGTTCACCAGATTGCAGGAGAAAGCAGCAACCGGGTCAAAGAATGCCTTCAACAATTTCGTCGTACAGCGCTTCACAGAATAACCAAACAAATAACTCTTCTTGTTTTGTTTGTATTTGTATTTGTATTTGTATTTGTTGCCAACCGTGCCTTTATTTCATATTTGGAATTAAAGTGTTGATACAGTAGTAGTAGTAGTAGTAGTAGTAGTAGTAGTAGTAGTAGTAGTAGTAGTAGTAGTAGTAGTAGTAGTAGTAGTAGTAGTAGTAGTAGTAGTAGTAGTAGTAGTAGTAGTAGTAGTAGTAGTAGTAGTAGTAGTAGTAGTAGTAGTAGTAGTAGTAGTAGTAGTAGTAGTAGTAGTAGTAGTAGTAGTAGTAGTAGTAGTAGTAGTAGTAGTAGTAGTAGTAGTAGTAGTAGTAGTAGTAGTAGTAGTAGTAGTAGTAGTAGTAGTAGTAGTAGTAGTAGTAGTAGTAGTAGTAGTAGTAGTAGTAGTAGTAGTAGTAGTAGTAGTAGTAGTAGTAGTAGTAGTAGTAGTAGTAGTAGTAGTAGTAGTAGTAGTAGTAGTAGTAGTAGTAGTAGTAGTAGTAGTAGTAGTAGTAGTAGTAGTAGTAGTAGTAGTAGTAGTAGTAGTAGTAGTAGTAGTAGTAGTAGTAGTAGTAGTAGTAGTAGTAGTAGTAGTAGTAGTAGTAGTAGTAGTAGTAGTAGTAGTAGTAGTAGTAGTAGTAGTAGTAGTAGTAGTAGTAGTAGTAGTAGTAGTAGTAGTAGTAGTAGTAGTAGTAGTAGTAGTAGTAATAGTAGTAGTAGTAGTAGTAGTAGTAGTAGTAGTAGTAGTAGTAGTAGTAGTAGTAGTAAACGTCAGAACACTGACCCAAGCCGGATCTCTAGAGGCTTTGAAAATGGATCTGGCGCGATACAAGTTGGATATTCTGGGAGTGCAGGAGACGAGATTGCAGGAGCAAGAAATTGATCTCGGAGACCACAAGCTCTACCTGTCTGACTCGTGGTTGTCTGGTGTAAAGTCGAGACAAGGAGGAGTGGGCGTTGCTGTAAAGAAGTCATTGATAAACAGCATCGTAGAACAAGTGGCTCTAAGTGAACGTATTTGCTACGTCAAGTTCGCGGCTCAGAGGAGAGCCAATCTAGCTGTTGTTGTCTGCTACGCACCTACGAATGAAGCTAGTCTCCAAGAGAAGGATTTGTTTTGGAGTCAACTTTCAGACCTAGTTTCCAGTTTCAAACATAGGGAGCGTATTTGTGTCATCGGTGACCTCAATGCAGAGCCTGGACACCAGTTGAATGACACCATGAGCTGCAGAGGCCCGTTTGGAATGGGTGAAGAAAATGAAAACTCTGAAAAGTTGTTATCATTTTGCACTTCACACAAATTGCTCGTAGGTGGTACATGGTTCCAGCATCGACAAGTGCATCGGTACACCTTCAACCCTCCCGATCCGAGTTGTCGAAAAAAGATGCTGGATCACATTCTGTTTGCAGAGAGATACAGAGGATGTCTGACGAATGTGAGGTCCAGAAGAGGGAAAACCACAATTACCGATCACGAACTGGTCATTGCGGAAGTATCTATGAAACTTTTGTCTAAAAAGTCATGCTTCACGCCCAGAATCAGTTCTGCAAAGCTGCAAGATGAAACAACGCGTGACTTATTCACGCAGGAGGTCAAGTTACATCTTGATAAGAGCGGCGATTTCGAGAATACAGAGCAGTCTTGGGACAATTTTCGAAAAGCCCAGAACCAAGCAGCAGTGAAATGCCTCCTTCCGGACAAGCGAGTGAACAAACCTTGGATTTCTCCAGATTCTCTGGAACTTATCCGGAAACGAGCCGATCTACAGTTAAAGAAACACAGCAGCGCGGAGGTGCTGTTAGAGTTCACAAACTGCTGTAAGGAAGTCAGAAAAGCTCTACGTGCAGACAAACGGGCATGGCTTGAACGCAAAGGCCAAGAAGTGCAGAGCTTCGCGGACAGAGGCAACTTAAAGGAGGTTTTTGGGGCATCACAGCAGATTTGCCGAAACTGGAGGCCCCAGTTGACCAAATTAGTTTCAAGCACTGGCGTCAACTTACGGACGAAAGAGGAACGACTTGAACGCTGGACGGAACATTTTAGTCAACTCCTGAATCCCTCAACATTCAGTTGCAGTACGAGATTGGATCCCGAAGAAGCAGCTGAAAGCTTGCCGATTGACCTGAGCCCAATTCGATTTGAAGAAGTGCTTGAAGCTGTCCGCAGGTTGAAGAATGGCAAGGCAAGTGGACCCGATAACATTTCCTGTGAGATGTTGAAAGCACACAAGGGTATTGTCGAGTGGCTCTGGGACATCATAGATAAATGTTGGTCGACGGAAGTTCTGCCCGATGACTGGAAGGTAGCAGAAATTGTCCCATTATACAAGAGTAAAGGAAAGAGGTCAGAGTGTTCGAACCACCGAGGGATCTCTCTATTGTCAGTACCAGGCAAAGTGTTCGCTTCCGTTACTCTCAATCGATGCAAAGATTCAGTGGATCGCGTCTTAAGGGAAGAGCAGTGTGGCTTCAGAAAAAGCAGAGGATGCGCCGATCAACTCTTTGCCCTGCGTCAAATAATAGAGAAATCAATGGCGTTTCAATTGGATATTAGCTTTTGTTTCATAGACTTTCGAGCGGCATTCGATTCTGTCGATCGTGAGCAGATGTACCAGATAATGAAACACTATGGTCTGCCGCAAAAAGTGATAAACATCATAAGAAACAGCTATGATGGATTCAAATGTCGAGTCAAAGCCGAAGGTGAGAAGGGACGCTTATTTGATGTCAGAACAGGCGTTAGGCAGGGTGATGTGTGGTCCCCAATCCTATTCGGCCTTGTCATCAACTACATTTTAGCTAACTCGGTGCATGGAGGATTAGACATTGGGAGATTGGTGGCTGACTTAGATTTTGCTGATGATGTTGCTCTCGTGGGGGTCTCAGACAGTGAGGTGCAAGAAAACCTACATCGAATCGAGGCCCTAGCGGAAGCCGCTGGTCTGAAGATTAATGTGGCCAAAACAAAGAATATGGGCGTAAAATGCGACAACCCAAATGTTGTTGCAGTGCCTAGTATCCAACAGAACGTGGAGATACTCACTGGAACACATAAAGGCAAACTAGGACTCCTGGCAGAGACATCTAGCCAGTCACGACTAACCATCGGCACGGAAGTGCTGCTGGGAACGAAAAAGAAAGCGGGCTGGTTCGAAACACAAGATGGCCGGAAGCTCAGATTGAAAAGCTTAGCGGAGGCTAAGCCAGCGTTGGTAGCTTCACAACAACAATCTGCAGTAGCGGATTTAGAGTCGCTAGAAAATGAGAGTGGGTCAGCGGTGGCTGATCAAGAGTCTTTAAGATGTCAGAACTGTCAGCGGCAATTCAGTACAGTTACCGGACGCAAAGTGCACCAAACAAGATTCTGCAAAGCCGGTTCGTCAAAGAATGTCGTCGACAAGTCAAAGTTCGAGCAACTAGAGGCGAGCCTCACCTGTGACAAGTGTGAAAGGAAGTTCAAAACAGTCAATGGCCGAAAAGTTCACCAATCGAGATACTGTGGCAAACCTAAAGCAGCTGCCACACGCGTGTTTTCCTGCAAAGTACGAGATGTTATCGGAAACGAGTTTGAAAACATAGAAGCGTTCAAGTATCTCGGATCATATGTCAGCCTCAAGCATGGAGACCTCCAGGAAGTCAATTGCAAACTTGCAGAAGGTAGACAACGGTTTGCTAACTTCCAAAATCTCTGGAAGAGCAAGCAGCTCAGCGTGCACCTCAAGTGCAATTTGTACAAAGCACTCGTTTTATCAGCTGTGCTGTACAGCTCAGAGACTTGGACTCTTTCGAAATTAATGGAGAGAAAACTTGAGAGTTTCCACTGTGGTTGTCTTCGGAGAATTCTACGTGTGTCATATCTGGAGAAAGCAACGAACGATGAAATTATGTCAAGATCGCGAATGCCCCAACTATCCACGATGATCATGCTCAAACGGATAAAATGGTACGGTCACATCCAGAGAATGGAACCAGGAAGATTAGCCCGCAGTGCCTTCGATTGGGACCCGCCCGATCAATACGCCCATGCCAGACGCGCTCCTGGGGGGCAACGGAAAACGTGGATGAGTCAAATCGAAGGAGACTGTGTACGAAACAAAGTATCGTTCACCAGATTGCAGGAGAAAGCAGCAACCGGGTCAAAGAATGCCTTCAACAATTTCGTCGTACAGCACTTCACAGAATAACCAAACAAATAACTCTTCTTGTTTTGTTTGTATTTGTATTTGTATTTGTATTTGTTGCCAACCGTGCCTTTATTTCATATTTGGAATTAAAGTGTTGAAACAGTAGTAGTAGTAGTAGTAGTAGTAGTAGTAGTAGTAGTAGTAGTAGTAGTAGTAGTAGTAGTAGTAGTAGTAGTAGTAGTAGTAGTAGTAGTAGTAGTAGTAGTAGTAGTAGTAGTAGTAGTAGTAGTAGTAGTAGTAGTAGTAGTAGTAGTAGTAGTAGTAGTAGTAGTAGTAGTAGTAGTAGTAGTAGTAGTAGTAGTAGTAGTAGTAGTAGTAGTAGTAGTAGTAGTAGTAGTAGTAGTAGTAGTAGTAGTAGTAGTAGTAGTAGTAGTAGTAGTAGTAGTAGTAGTAGTAGTAGTAGTAGTAGTAGTAGTAGTAGTAGTAGTAGTAGTAGTAGTAGTAGTAGTAGTAGTAGTAGTAGTAGTAGTAGTAGTAGTAGTAGTAGTAGTAGTAGTAGTAGTAGTAGTAGTAGTAGTAGTAGTAGTAGTAGTAGTAGTAGTAGTAGTAGTAGTAGTAGTAGTAGTAGTAGTAGTAGTAGTAGTAGTAGTAGTAGTAGTAGTAGTAGTAGTAGTAGTAGTAGTAGTAGTAGTAGTAGTAGTAGTAGTAGTAGTAGTAGTAGTAGTAGTGGTAGTAGTAGTAGTAGTAGTAGTAGTAGTAGTAGTAGTAGTAGTAGTAGTAGTAGTAGTAGTAGTAGTAGTAGTAGTAGTAGTAGTGATAAACATCATAAGAAACAGCTATGATGGATTCAAATGTCGAGTCAAAGCCGAAGGTGAGAAGGGACGCTTATTTGATGTCAGAACAGGCGTTAGGCGGGGTGATGTGTGGTCCCCAATCCTATTCGGCCTTGTCATCAACTACATTTTAGCTAACTCGGTGCATGGAGGATTAGACCTAAAGCAGCTGCCACACGCGTGTTTTCCTGCAAAGTACAAGATGTTATCGGAAACGAGTTTGAAAACATAGAAGCGTTCAAGTATCTCGGATCATATGTCAGCCTCAAGCATGGAGACCTCCAGGAAGTCAATTGCAAACTTGCAGAAGGTAGACAACGGTTTGCTAACTTCCAAAATCTCTGGAAGAGCAAGCAGCTCAGCGTGCACCTCAAGTGCAATTTGTACAAAGCACTCGTTTTGCTGTACAGCTCAGAGACTTGGACTCTTTCGAAATTAATGGAGAGAAAACTTGAGAGTTTCCACTGTGGTTGTCTTCGGAGAATTCTACGTGTGTCATATCTGGAGAAAGCAACGAACGATGAAATTATGTCAAGATCGCGAATGCCCCAACTATCCACGATGATCATGCTCAAACGGATAAAATGGTACGGTCACATCCAGAGAATGGAACCAGGAAGATTAGCCCGCAGTGCCTTCGATTGGGACCCGCCCGATCAATACGCCCATGCCAGACGCGCTCCTGGGGGGCAACGGAAAACGTGGATGAGTCAAATCGAAGGAGACTGTGTACGAAACAAAGTATCGTTCACCAGATTGCAGGAGAAAGCAGCAACCGGGTCAAAGAATGCCTTCAACAATTTCGTCGTACAGCACTTCACAGAATAACCAAACAAATAACTCTTCTTGTTTTGTTTGTATTTGTATTTGTATTTGTATTTGTTGCCAACCGTGCCTTTATTTCATATTTGGAATTAAAGTGTTGAAACAGTAGTAGTAGTAGTAGTAGTAGTAGTAGTAGTAGTAGTAGTAGTAGTAGTAGTAGTAGTAGTAGTAGTAGTAGTAGTAGTAGTAGTAGTAGTAGTAGTAGTAGTAGTAGTAGTAGTAGTAGTAGTAGTAGTAGTAGTAGTAGTAGTAGTAGTAGTAGTAGTAGTAGTAGTAGTAGTAGTAGTAGTAGTAGTAGTAGTAGTAGTAGTAGTAGTAGTAGTAGTAGTAGTAGTAGTAGTAGTAGTAGTAGTAGTAGTAGTAGTAGTAGTAGTAGTAGTAGTAGTAGTAGTAGTAGTAGTAGTAGTAGTAGTAGTAGTAGTAGTAGTAGTAGTAGTAGTAGTAGTAGTAGTAGTAGTAGTAGTAGTAGTAGTAGTAGTAGTAGTAGTAGTAGTAGTAGTAGTAGTAGTAGTAGTAGTAGTAGTAGTAGTAGTAGTAGTAGTAGTAGGGGACAAAATCCAACCTCACCTCCACGTGGTGTCCCCTGGGGGTAGGTCATGTGCTGCGGATCTACGCTCACATGGTCGAGCTAACGAGGCACTGGTCTTCTAGTTTGTGGCGCAACTAGTCGTATCTCAGCCTTCAAACACCAAAGCAATGAGTACAATCAACCATGGCCCCGAGTCCCGGGTAAGGGGTGCTAAAAATCTCCCGAGGAACCAACTCAGAATTGCAACTTTAAACGTCAGAACACTGACCCAAGCCGGATCTCTAGAGGCTTTGAAAATGGATCTGGCGCGATACAAGTTGGATATTCTGGGAGTGCAGGAGACGAGATTGCAGGAGCAAGAAATTGATCTCGGAGACCACAAGCTCTACCTGTCTGACTCGTGGTTGTCTGGTGTAAAGTCGAGACAAGGAGGAGTGGGCGTTGCTGTAAAGAAGTCATTGATAAACAGCATCGTAGAACAAGTGGCTCTAAGTGAACGTATTTGCTACGTCAAGTTCGCGGCTCAGAGGAGAGCCAATCTAGCTGTTGTTGTCTGCTACGCACCTACGAATGAAGCTAGTCTCCAAGAGAAGGATTTGTTTTGGAGTCAACTTTCAGACCTAGTTTCCAGTTTCAAACATAGGGAGCGTATTTGTGTCATCGGTGACCTCAATGCAGAGCCTGGACACCAGTTGAATGACACCATGAGCTGCAGAGGCCCGTTTGGAATGGGTGAAGAAAATGAAAACTCTGAAAAGTTGTTATCATTTTGCACTTCACACAAATTGCTCGTAGGTGGTACATGGTTCCAGCATCGACAAGTGCATCGGTACACCTTCAACCCTCCCGATCCGAGTTGTCGAAAAAAGATGCTGGATCACATTCTGTTTGCAGAGAGATACAGAGGATGTCTGACGAATGTGAGGTCCAGAAGAGGGAAAACCACAATTACCGATCACGAACTGGTCATTGCGGAAGTATCTATGAAACTTTTGTCTAAAAAGTCATGCTTCACGCCCAGAATCAGTTCTGCAAAGCTGCAAGATGAAACAACGCGTGACTTATTCACGCAGGAGGTCAAGTTACATCTTGATAAGAGCGGCGATTTCGAGAATACAGAGCAGTCTTGGGACAATTTTCGAAAAGCCCTGAACCAAGCAGCAGTGAAATGCCTCCTTCCGGACAAGCGAGTGAACAAACCTTGGATTTCTCCAGATTCTCTGGAACTTATCCGGAAACGAGCCGACAAACTGCTGTAAGGAAGTCAGAAAAGCTCTACGTGCAGACAAACGGGCATGGCTTGAACGCAAAGGCCAAGAAGTGCAGAGCTTCGCGGACAGAGGCAACTTAAAGGAGGTTTTTGGGGCATCACAGCAGATTTGCCGAAACTGGAGGCCCCAGTTGACCAAATTAGTTTCAAGCACTGGCGTCAACTTACGGACGAAAGAGGAACGACTTGAACGCTGGACGGAACATTTTAGTCAACTCCTGAATCCCTCAACATTCAGTTGCAGTACGAGATTGGATCCCGAAGAAGCAGCTGAAAGCTTGCCGATTGACCTGAGCCCAATTCGATTTGAAGAAGTGCTTGAAGCTGTCCGCAGGTTGAAGAATGGCAAGGCAAGTGGACCCGATAACATTTCCTGTGAGATGTTGAAAGCACACAAGGGTATTGTCGAGTGGCTCTGGGACATCATAGATAAATGTTGGTCGACGGAAGTTCTGCACGATGACTGGAAGGTAGCAGAAATTGTCCCATTATACAAGAGTAAAGGAAAGAGGTCAGAGTGTTCGAACCACCGAGGGATCTCTCTATTGTCAGTACCAGGCAAAGTGTTCGCTTCCGTTACTCTCAATCGATGCAAAGATTCAGTGGATCGCGTCTTAAGGGAAGAGCAGTGTGGCTTCAGAAAAAGCAGAGGATGCGCCGATCAACTCTTTGCCCTGCGTCAAATAATAGAGAAATCAATGGCGTTTCAATTGGATATTAGCTTTTGTTTCATAGACTTTCGAGCGGCATTCGATTCTGTCGATCGTGAGCAGATGTACCAGATAATGAAACACTATGGTCTGCCGCAAAAAGTGATAAACATCATAAGAAACAGCTATGATGGATTCAAATGTCGAGTCAAAGCCGAAGGTGAGAAGGGACGCTTATTTGATGTCAGAACAGGCGTTAGGCAGGGTGATGTGTGGTCCCCAATCCTATTCGGCCTTGTCATCAACTACATTTTAGAATATGGGCGTAAAATGCGACAACCCAAATGTTGTTGCAGTGCCTAGTATCCAACAGAACGTGGAGATACTCACTGGAACACATAAAGGCAAACTAGGACCATCTAGCCAGTCACGACTAACCATCGGCACGGAGGTGCTGCTGGGAACGAAAAAGAAAGCGGGCTGGTTCGAAACACAAGATGGCCGGAAGCTCAGATTGAAAAGCTTAGCGGAGGCTAAGCCAGCGTTGGTAGCTTCACAACAACAATCTGCAGTAGCGGATTTAGAGTCGCTAGAAAATGAGAGTGGGTCAGCGGTGGCTGATCAAGAGTCTTTAAGATGTCAGAACTGTCAGCGGCAATTCAGTACAGTTACCGGACGCAAAGTGCACCAAACAAGATTCTGCAAAGCCGGTTCGTCAAAGAATGTCGTCGACAAGTCAAAGTTCGAGCAACTAGAGGCGAGCCTCACCTGTGACAAGTGTGAAAGGAAGTTCAAAACAGTCAATGGCCGAAAAGTTCACCAATCGAGATACTGTGGCAAACCTAAAGCAGCTGCCACACGCGTGTTTTCCTGCAAAGTACAAGATGTTATCGGAAACGAGTTTGAAAACATAGAAGCGTTCAAGTATCTCGGATCATATGTCAGCCTCAAGCATGGAGACCTCCAGGAAGTCAATTGCAAACTTGCAGAAGGTAGACAACGGTTTGCTAACTTCCAAAATCTCTGGAAGAGCAAGCAGCTCAGCGTGCACCTCAAGTGCAATTTGTACAAAGCACTCGTTTTATCAGCCGTGCTGTACAGCTCAGAGACTTGGACTCTTTCGAAATTAATGGAGAGAAAACTTGAGAGTTTCCACTGTGGTTGTCTTCGGAGAATTCTACGTGTGTCATATCTGGAGAAAGCAACGAACGATGAAATTATGTCAAGATCGCGAATGCCCCAACTATCCACGATGATCATGCTCAAACGGATAAAATGGTACGGTCACATCCAGAGAATGGAACCAGGAAGATTAGCCCGCAGTGCCTTCGATTGGGACCCGCCCGATCAATACGCCCATGCCAGACGCGCTCCTGGGGGGCAACGGAAAACGTGGATGAGTCAAATCGAAGGAGACTGTGTACGAAACAAAGTATCGTTCACCAGATTGCAGGAGAAAGCAGCAACCGGGTCAAAGAATGCCTTCAACAATTTCGTCGTACAGCACTTCACAGAATAACCAAACAAATAACTCTTCTTGTTTTGTTTGTATTTGTATTTGTATTTGTATTTGTTGCCAACCGTGCCTTTATTTCATATTTGGAATTAAAGTGTTGAAACAGTAGTAGTAGTAGTAGTAGTAGTAGTAGTAGTAGTAGTAGTAGTAGTAGTAGTAGTAGTAGTAGTAGTAGTAGTAGTAGTAGTAGTAGTAGTAGTAGTAGTAGTAGTAGTAGTAGTAGTAGTAGTAGTAGTAGTAGTAGTAGTAGTAGTAGTAGTAGTAGTAGTAGTAGTAGTAGTAGTAGTAGTAGTAGTAGTAGTAGTAGTAGTAGTAGTAGTAGTAGTAGTAGTAGTAGTAGTAGTAGTAGTAGTAGTAGTAGTAGTAGTAGTAGTAGTAGTAGTAGTAGTAGTAGTAGTAGTAGTAGTAGTAGTAGTAGTAGTAGTAGTAGTAGTAGTAGTAGTAGTAGTAGTCCCGCAGTATTAGCCCGCAGTGCCTTCGATTGGGACCCGCCCGATCAATACGCCCATGCCAGACGCTCTCCTGGGGGGCAACGGAAAACGTGGATGAGTCAAATCGAAGGAGACTGTGTACGAAACAAAGTATCGTTCACCAGATTGCAGGAGAAAGCAGCAACCGGGTCAAAGAATGCCTTCAACAATTTCGTCGTACAGCACTTCACAGAATAACCAAACAAATAACTCTTCTTGTTTTGTTTGTATTTGTATTTGTATTTGTATTTGTTGCCAACCGTGCCTTTATTTCATATTTGGAATTAAAGTGTTGAAACAGTAGTAGTAGTAGTAGTAGTAGTAGTAGTAGTAGTAGTAGTAGTAGTAGTAGTAGTAGTAGTAGTAGTAGTAGTAGTAGTAGTAGTAGTAGTAGTAGTAGTAGTAGTAGCGGTAGTAGTAGTAGTAG
>NW_027451241.1:0-18260 GCF_964194025.1 Convolutriloba macropyga | reverse complement strand
AAACATATGTTTGCATTTGATAAGCTGTACCTAGAAGGATACGAAACTCAACTTGTTCAACGTATACTTGATTAGAGAATTAAAGCACCGAAGAACAGAAAAATGTTTATAACAAGCGTGCAAGTTAGAGAGCTCAAGACCACTCGTACTCTGAAAAGATTCTGACAGGCAACAACTGACATGACAAAAAGAAACCGAAACTCCAAAATTTCCTTATTCAAGAACAAGTTTGTATTGTTTGGACAAATACCCCGTCTTATGATTGCAATAAAAGAATTTTAATCGGAGCTTTGATTTGAAAATTGCAAGAAAGTTTTCTAATTTAAAATAAAGTTTTCATTTGAGTTTATGATCCACAGCAGCGTGAAAATTGTTTTCTTGATTTGTGTTTAAGGCATTGGAGGTTACTGTCTCGACAAGCAGTTACTGTAACATACTTCTATCATCTCACCTCGATAATCTAGCTACACTAATTTTAAAACAATTATACTTAAAGTTGGTGTTTTTGCTAAAATTTGGTAATTTAAAGGATGATAATCGGGGGAAAGTTCTAGTTCCTTTTGCGAAAGAGACAGAAAAAACTGCACTGTTGTGTACTTACGCAGAAAATTAGCATTGATGAAGGACACGTTTATAAGGCGGAGTATTGTGAATCGACCGAAAAGGCAACAAACAATTAACTGCTGCGTGAAAACAGACATGGTCACTAATTTGCAAACAATTATCCAGCATTTTTATGGGAGTGAGAGCCGATCCAAAAAAGGGGGATAAGAATGGTGGAAGTGGCGGTGTTGGTGTTGGTTATTATTGCGTCATTGGATCAAAAGGAAAGGTCATTATTCAATTTCCTTCTCTTGTTTTGTTTTTGTAATATTGATCGCCTCAGTATTATATAGTAGTGTTATTAGTAGAAGAATTATACCAGGATTGCCGGTTCCGTTGCTCAAATGCGAACGCATAGTTATTCGAAAACGGAATTAGACCATGTTTTGACTGAACGCGGGGAAAGTTAGTCGTCGTAGTTGATTGTTAACGCTTTCATACTACTTTTTCAAATAAAATATAAAAAACGATTTAAAAAAATTGTTAGTTATGACTTTCCTATGACAGTCGCCTTAAATCATAATCCGTTCAGCTGTAGGTCTGTTGTTTAAGTTCTCTCAATAGAGAAGATGGGCAATGTGAGTTTGATCATAATATTCTGACCCCTCTTATTAACAATTCTGAAACAAAAACAAACAAACAAATTATTCAACGTTTGAACAACGTTTTTAATCATGCTAATATTTGGTGAACAAACGTTCGCTAAGAACTGCTTCTTCTAAGTGCACCACCGATCTTCCCCTTAAAACACAGGCTATTGTATAATCTAATGATGTAATTGCGTGCAGCGGTGGTGTTATAGAATGATAATAATAATAATAATAATGATACACTAATAATGCATTTGCGTGCTTGATTGTAATGGCGGTATAGTAGTGTATACTTAGATGGTACCTGTATGGATATCCCCTGAATAAAATAGGGAAAAGAAGAGAAGTGCAATCGGATCAGGTGAATGAGGGGGAAAAGGGGAGAAAGTGGGAGTATTATTGGGATGCGTTTCATCCAAGTGCGCATTTGAAGTACTGCTGCTTACATACTTACTTCACCTCTGGTTTTTAGTTGGCTAAACTTACCACATCAAACACTCAAATCTCTCCAAATCAACACTGCACCAACAAAGCAAATTACACATCTATTACTTTTTTTTACCTCTAATACCCTTCTTTAACCGAAACTTTGAACAGAATGCGCTCGTTCCATCACGCGTTCCCGGGTCCAGAAAATTTTCAAAAAAATATGAAATGAACTGAATTTTTGTACGAAATGCGCTGAATTTGATAGTTACTGTATTTAAAATCCAATTAAAAAACGCTTACGCTTCAAACGAACCCAAACCGTAGTGTAATAGCATATAATCATAAAAATGACGCATTAGTAAACCGACAACCCAGCACTGAAACATAATACTAAGTGCTTTTTTTGTCTTGTAGCATGTACAAATGAAACGAAGCACCAGATTTTTTCATGATTTTAGACTGAGAATCAACTTTTTGTTCATTTATTTGTTCATCAAAAATTCATGAAAAATTTTGAAAAATTTGAAAATTTGAAATCGGCGCTGATATATGTGCGCACCGAGAATCTACTGACTTGTTTATGGCTTTGTCTTGAAAATAATGGCGAATATAGTTAGTGTGAGGCCAATCTAATGTAGTTAGTTTTGGAATGACAAAATAGTCTACTGCCAGTGACATGTTAATTTAATTTGCCAGTTGCTGACTGTAAAAACGGTGACGTAAATTATCATGTTTATAGCATAGAGCTACCGAGACAGGTGGATATTTGCAAAGCTCATTGTTCGAAAGCATGTAAAAAGCAATATTTAAATACAATGTTTTGGAATTATGAAATTTTCATTTTTTTAGTTTAATAACTCAGCTAATTTCTCAACTGTTAATTACTCATCTAATATAATACTTGTAAAATAGTGCAGAATGTAAACACCTCGGGTAATTCAGTTTCTTTTTTGTTTCATTTTTTTAATATTATAATTTACTTTAATTATAGTTTCTTCTGTTTAAATGACTTTCGGCTAAAAATGCGGCTTTCCCAATACGAATTGAAGTCACTTACACCCACTCTACATGTAATACACACTTAGGCATTAATTTGGTCACACTGTCCTCGCTACTATACGTATCCATCCATTATATCAATGCAATCAATGGATTATCACACCTCAAGAGTAGGCGGCTTCACTATCACACACACACACACACACACACACACACACACACACACACACACACACACACACACACACACACACACACTTTCCAGCCCCCACCCTCGTAAGCAGTTGACTTCAAAACACCCCCAACCCCTTCACCCTTAACCCCATATATACTCCTCCCCCGCGCCTGCATCTTAGTTGAGTCAATCCATGGAAAAGCAACCCTACAGAACAGCAGAAGCTTTAAAAAAGGATTTAATGTTCTTCTCTCTGTTTTGTAACATTTACTGGGAACAAAAATGATCAAAGATGTCTGCATGGCCAAAACTTGATTTTAAACTGTTATATATAAACCATTCACAATGTCTTATTTTTTGTTTGCATATGTAAACTGAACTTGAGCGTGAAACCAAAAATTTAAGCACTTAAACGCATATCAAACGAAAAAAATTATAATAATATACAAAAAAGACTCGTTATTGTATTCAGTCCGTTCCAGGGCCGAAGTTGTGTTACACTGTTAGCCCACATGGGAAACTAATGTACAGAATGATTAGCTCATCTCTATACTTTGTACAAGAATTTATTGTTCCGAAACCTACTCAAATGGGTTTTTTTGTTCAGTCAATTGTGGCCGATCGATATATTCATCGTAGAGAAATGTGAGTGGTATCATTAATGTGAGTGGATAATATGCGTTTAAATAAAAGTTTTAGTAGTGTACTTGTGTTTCTTTTTCTCTTCTTTTTAGCACATTCGCGTAATAACAGATCCCAATGATTTTCAAATGTGGTCCAAATGCTCTTATTTAACCTTTCAGAATAATTTTAGTTGCATTAGTATGAATGAAAATTGAAGGAGGAATACATAGTATTCAGATAATAGCTAATGATTTTAATGGTTTCAATAATTTGTGTTTTCGAAAATTGTTTAAGTTTTTGAGTTTTTCTGCTTTGTAGTCCGTTCCTATGGCTTAATCTAACCAACGACAGGTCCTATTGGTTTCATAATTAATGTTTAGTAAATTTATTAAGAATTATTTTGTTAAAAGCTAATGATTTTTAAGACTTTAGAAATTATTTGGTTTAAAAAAAGTTGATTGATTTTTCAATTTCGCCTTATTATTTCCTTTTGTCAACTTTGTCACCTAGTCTCATTAAGGAAAATTGCCATCTGCTGTATAGTATGGACAAAGTAAATTTGTGCAGTTAAAGTTTTATACGATTGCATTTTGGCGTTGTTAATAGGTTTGTTCAAATTTCGATAATCAGTTTTTGCCGTGAAATTTTTGTTTTTATTTCTTTTGTCATTTGTTTTTTTTTCGTAGTTTTTTCAATGAAAGATCTCATCAGCGCTGTAATGAGGCATGGCACTATGTAATTCAATAAGTAGTTAGGTTTTTAAACGTTTTTTAAACATCTATTTTTATTATGTCTTCATTTGGTTGACAATTAAGTTAAAAGTGTAGATGAGCTCGGGTCGGAACATCATGTGCGAACGCACATTAATGAGCATCCTTGTTTATTTATGTATTTTTCACATTCTCATAGGAGCCCTATGATATTGTGTCTTAATCAACTTCATCTTCGATGCCTTTTTGAGCTTCATACAGTAAGAAAACATAGCTGAAGATTAGACGGCAATTTACACTGCCTAGTTTTAAATAGTTTTGTTCCTAGCAGACACTTCCGAGAGATGAGTAGCACGATCTTCTCGTATATGTGTCACACAATAAGCGTATGAAATGGCGCAGTCAAACAATAGAGAGGCCCTTTGAACACCTCTACAAAGCGAATCATTTTTGGAAAAAACAGAGAACCTCTAGTACAATGAAAGAAATAGAAAGCATATATGACACTCACGTTTTTAGCAAAGGAGAACATAGATCCAAAAATAATACTGGCTGGGACCTACTCTTAAAGACGTTACAATACCTTTTAAAGCGATATACGAAAAAGACAATTCAACCCAAATGCAACTTGCAAACGCAAAGGTCGTGCGCACGCAATATGCAACTCAGGATAAAGTTCAAACGAAAACAAGGACAAATATGGACCACTATGCAAAATATAACCCTTGATAGATTCAAAAAATGGAACACAAAAAAGAAACAGGACGAGTCCATGGAACAATTTTGAATCTCTAAGAAACAATTAGTCCTGAACTAGCCTAGTCCAAACTATTCAAATTCAAGTTTGGACTAGGATTAGAAACCAAATAATTTTATAAAGCAACCCAAGTTCTCAAGTTACATCACAAGCATTAAGTTTTGATAGAGAGTCGGCACTAGAGCCCCAACATTGCAGTGCATAGTCAAAAACATCTGCAGTAGCTGCGGATTATTAATTGAGAAGAATCATAAATTTTACTGCGCCACTATAGAACAAATGCGTAGAAAATGGAACCTAAGATTTCACCTTGCGAGAGTATGCAAATTTTCATAAAAATCCACAAGCGGACAGAGTGACAGAAATGTCAAAAACCTAAATCACGACAATAAACAAGAAAGATCTGAGAATTTCAAATGGAAACTCCATTCAAAATTTAGTCAGCAATTCATTTCAGACACATCGACATCAGATGACTCCTAAACGAAGTGACTCAAGGGACAGAAATCAAATAGCTAGCTTACGTTAACTTGTAAACGTAATTATCGTATTCGAAAACAAAAAAAGGCTGATTCAAGAAATCCTTGAGCAACCCTTAACAAGTCACGAGCACTCAAAATATAACAACCCACTCCAAAAACCGAGAGTAAAACTTGTGACTCCAGAAAATTGAAAATTTTTCCAAATGAGCATTTCAAAATCATTTATTTTTATAGTGCACAGTAAAACAAAACGGATGAACAGTGAAACACAAGAAATATTGAATAGTACCAGTTGGTCGCCAGTCGTTAATCGAAAGCGACCTCTTCCCACAGTTACTCCAATCAACATCTGACAGTAATTTAGTACTCAAAGTATCAGACATTTGTCTTGTAAAAGTGATAGCAGCAAAAAAGTATCTCAAGCTAATATCACAATTAATGCTATCGAAACATTTCTTAGTTATTAATAAACCTCGAAACGGTTCATTGCAACACATCAAACAAGTACAGGCATCCTTTTTCACCTAATAAAAAAAAATACAACTTGAGCTTTGAAAATTGATAGCAGAGAGTCATGCTAGGAAGCTATAAAAGTGTTTGGACTTTGTTTCACCAGTGGTTATAACAGTGAAACGAGATAAATCTTAGAAAAATGGAATGCCGTGGAATAAAAAAACTAAACAGTGTCATACACAAAAACAAATATCAAACGACAAGCATTGAAAATTTATTGGACAATATCGGGAAAGCAATTACGTCAGGCGACGAGACGAAAAACGTTTGTCTTAGCACAATTTACTTGAAATATTAGCACAGTCAACATAAATTTTCATCAGAAACGGTAAAAAGCTTTATCTTTAAATTAAATTTTAGAGATTGCACTGGTACGTACAGATTTGAAACTGAAATTGCTGGTTGCAGGGATATATATATGCAAAATTTCGAAGGGCAATGGATATCACGTTAGCTCCGCTAAAAAACACAATCTGTTTTCGGTAGGGCATTTTAATAGTAACGTGAAGGTCAAAAGTGAGCTCGACTCGTATCTGGAAGCTTTAGACCGAGAAAATTTTTGGATAAGTCTAACAAAATGCCAATTTTCAAAACTTTTCGTATAGATATTTGGAGTCTAAAATCCTTAATTCAGAAGTTGAACGCGTATTTTCAAATAGCGACACAACATTATAATTGCAAGCCCCAAAAACTTCAAGCAATTACAATCTTTTATTGGGTCTGTAAATCATACCAAAGAACTCATTTCGATTTCGGCTACCTTTGTCACCCATTCTCGATACTATTAGAAAAGAGGTCAAAATATACATGTTTAGATTAACACCAATATAATGTTGAATAGGTTCAATCAGAAATAAACAAATTTAAAGCAAATTCATAAATTGACAGAAATCTGACCACTAAAGTCTGATGAGACGCCTCCAAATCAATAAAACAGATTTAAAAACCAAAACTCTGGAAAAATTCCTTAATATGGAAGCCAATACTTTAAACAGGAACAATTTAAGCGAACAAAAACGTGCAGACAATTGTGAAAACAATTTTAACTCGCTTTTTTGCCATTTACTCTGTTATACTCATACACAATGAGTATAGTCAATTGAATTGCAAATGGCCTTGCACAAACTGAGATAGGCACTTGCGTCGCGAATGGCAGGTTTAGTTGTTACTTTCAACTAGATTCTTTCTAGATTGGGCAATCGCGGTGCGATTGACTCTAACTGAACTACTCAGCTCAAACGAGAAGTGTTTTGCAAGGATTAAATTAAACTGAGCGTTAGCGCTGCAAATTGGAGAATGAAAGCTAATGATAATACAGATTATGAAAGAAAGTTTGTTCAGGTTTTAATCATACATAAAGGAAGCAAAGTTTGATTTGTTTACAACGTGAATGAATATATATCCGGTACAGACAGTATGAACAGACTTAACTGCTAAAAATGGGAGGAAATATATAGCAACTGAACTTAAATGGCATTCGGCCTTCAAAAGGAACTTACAACAATAAATTAGTTTAAAATACGGATATGGATACATGAAGGGTATCCATTGCCGTATGACATTTCACCCTCTTGGAGAAAAATAATTTACTAAATTAAAATCAGAAAATTAATAAATATTCACCGGTTACTAAGTAATAAAATATTAAATAATAGATAGAATAAAAGTTTATGAAAGTTTTCTTTATCGAAGATCACTCGCTGTCGCTATTTTCAGCATTTTCGGCCTGGAGAACTGTCATCTCCCTCGGTTGGTTTTGCGAAAACTCAGCTCCTTCATTTGACTCTCCCGCAATGCCAGTATCCTGATAATCAGTGTAACCTTCTGTGCTACGAACTTTTTCGACAAATGTTTGCGATTTTTGGGATTTCTTTTCAATGTCCTCTTGCTTTTTCTAATAGAAGACGTATCCGAATCCGATGTATCACTGACCGTGATTTTGCGTTTTGAAGTCTTCCGCAAGATGGGTGTAGTTTGTTTTTGAGCTGATGAGGTTGTTTGTGCTCCGGATGGTCCTGCTGTATCGGACGATACCACTTGCGGCGCGATTGGACTGAAATTTAATATTATTTGTGTAAGATCGGGTCGATTTTGGAATGCCTCGTCGTATTTCGGGTTTTTTTTTTGGTACTCTCAACTTCAATGATTTTGCGACATTGCTAGCTGTAGATATACAAGATCGTCCCGACGAAACGACACTTACATCGTCTGTTTGTTTCCTATTTCGCTTTATCTTTTTCTCTCCAGTATTTTTTCAAAAAAGATCTCGTATGTGTTGTTGAATTTTTTGTTCGAGAGTTTTTTCGTTTATTTTCTTTGGGCGTCGTTCTATGTACTGTGCTAAATCTGTTTCACGTTCAGCCCGCGTCCCAAATTTGGCGATGTCAGTATTCCTAACCCGTACTTCTGGTTTGTAAGGTTCTTTGATGACACTCGTCGTTGGACTTATTATGCGCACTGTGCTGCCAGGTGCTAATACCTCATAGAGGCCATCCAAGTTCTTCTTTTGGCGTTGGTTTTCATGTATCTTGCGGGCCAACTTCACCTGCACGCTACGTTCGGAGCAGGGAATTGCGCGGTAGACGACATCTGGCTTTATAAAACGATCTTCCCCGTCGTTCCTTTTCTCTTGTTCTGTTCTTGCGCGGGTACTTGCGGCGCTAATGACTCGCTCAATTTCCGTGTCAGAACAAAGAGTTGTATCCGCCCACTGTTCATCTGTAAGGTAGGAACGACCCGGGATTGTATCTTCGTCTAAATAATAATTAATTATTGCATTATAGTTGAGATTTTTACTATCAGATTTAGTTGTAATATTTGATATAGGTGTGTTACATTTTCTACCGAAGTGTGCCTCAAAGGGCGTGGTTGTGATTGTTTTTTGTTTTGATATTCTGAGTCGTTGTATTATTGCTTTCAGTGAATTTTCTAAATTGAATTTTTTATTTAATTGTGATTTCATGCAAGATAATTGTCGTTTAATTGTTTGAATGATACGTTCTACTAATCCGATTGCTCTATGGTCATTTGCAGGTGCATATATGTGTAATATTATTTTCTGTACAGAATGTTTCAAACTTTTTTCTTGTAAATCATCTAGCTTGATCTAACCTAATAGTTCTAGGTACTCCATGTTGATATATATAATTAGTTAAGAATTTGATTACATTTGGACCTGATGCATTATTTACTATTTCTGCTGTGGGATATTTAGAATATCTATCTATACTAGTAAGAAAATATTGTTCTATTCCTTTCTCATTTAAAATTGGGCCACCAAAATCTAATTGTATTTCGTCATTTGGTTCACTACATTTAGGTAGAGGTGTCCATTTGCGGTGCGGAATCACTGATTTTAGATTCTTACCAATTTCCGTGCAAGCTTTGCACTCACTGGCCTTTGCCAGTATGTCTCTGTGGATGTAGGGCCACCGGATATTTTGAGCTAAGGAAAGCATAGCGAAACTGCCTGGATGTGTGGAATGAATGTCTTCCAACACCGCATCTTTAATGGATTTTGGGATCGCAATTCTCTCATCTAGGCAGACACACCCGTGTTTCACGCTTAGATCTCTCCAATATGAGAAGAAATAAGGACTGACCTCTTGTAGTCGTTCTGCATCATTTCGAAGCACACAGTCCCTTACTTCTTTCAATATCGCGTCTTTTCCAGTCAGTATTGCTAGAAACTTCTTACTGAACACTTTATTGAGTGTCTCAGTGAACATTATGTCCTCGGCCTCGTCTATCATACTACCAGTTGGGGTTTCTGTATGAGTTGTTGCATTTGATTCGGGTGTTGAAGGTGTCGTGTCGGAGAAAGTTACTCTCGCTTTAGTAGGAGTCGATTTAGAGCGGGTTGCTTTGGCTTTTGACATCGTGCTGAGACTATTTACTGAATTATTTGATATGAGAGGTTTATTGAGTTTATTCACAAAGTAGTGTTTCTTAGGCAGAATTTGGGCAAAAAGCGAGTGATTTTTGGGTAAGTGGTATTTATACTTGGGGATTTGTGTTTTCGCGCTTAATT
This sequence comes from Convolutriloba macropyga, assembly GCF_964194025.1. Classification (NCBI taxonomy): domain Eukaryota; kingdom Metazoa; phylum Xenacoelomorpha; order Acoela; family Convolutidae; genus Convolutriloba; species Convolutriloba macropyga. The sequence continues at coordinate 8,348 of NW_027451241.1, read as the reverse complement.
TAGTGTTGTTAGGTGTATTACTTGACTTATTACCATTAATGGGCTGCATTGAGGATAATTGTTCAGGTTGTTCACATTCTTTACTGTCTAATATTTGCACCTCTTTTGCAGCGAATTTGCTAATGGAATGTGAATTATTTACTTTACGGTGATTTGGTACAAATTGTAATTTTGTAACTTTAGGTGGCATTTGCGACGATACAGATTAAGTTTAGAATTAGCATGTGTTAATTGCGGTGCGAATGGAGTTTTCAATGGTGAAACGGTTAATTGTGATGCAAATGCTTTCTCGCAATTAGTTGAATTATCACTTTGTGGTATGTTTAATCGCGATGCAAATGGTTGTGTAACTTTTAGTGAAGGCAAATTCGACTTTAATATGTTTCTAAATTTTTTAGTTGCTGTTTGTCTATTGGTAATTAAGTGTTTCATTGAATCACGGATTCTAGAAATTGTTGCTACAACAAAGTGCTCGTCGTATGTAGATATCTTTTTAGCTCTTGCAAAAGGATTTCTAGAAATGTAGTCAACGAGTCCCATTTTTGCACCTGGCATACGCTCAATTGTGAAATTGTACGGTAGCAACCTATCTATCCATCGAGACAGTCAACTATTGTATGACATGTTTGATCGGTGTTCTTTAGGTATGGACAATAGGGCTCTATGATCTGTCACTACCGTAAAGTTTTTCCCGTATAAGTAGTATTTAAAATAATCAATTGACCAAACTATCCCCAATAGTTCCAATTCGTTGACACTGTAGCGTTCTTCCGTTGAATTTAGAAATCGCTACGCCAAGGCTATTGGTTTCCAACCGTCCGGTGTATTTTGTTCTAATGCTGCCCCCAATCCTGAACGGGAGGAATCACATTTTACACGAACGTCCAGTTTGAGGTTGTAATGGCTATTTTCTGTACTATTTGCTATTTTTTCTTTAATCTGATTAAAAAGTTTAGTGTGTTCGTCTGTCCAGATGAATTTCACTGATTTTTTCAAAAGTGGTCTAAATGGATGACATAATTGTGCTAGGTGAGGTATAAATTTGCCAATATAATGTACTGACCCTAGAAATGATCTAAGACGTTTTAAGGTTGTTGGTGGTGGTATTGTTAAAATTGCGGCTGTTTTGCTTTCTAAAGGTGATATTCCAGTCTGTGTAAACTTGTAACCGAGCCATTCTATTTCTGATTTAGCAAAATGACATTTCTGGAGGTTAATTCTCAAGTTATCGTCATCTAATTTCTTTAGACATTTGTGAACATAGGCTAAATGGTCTGCTTCAGTGCCGGTACTAACGATTATGATATCGTCCAAGAAACAATATGTGTTTTGTAAACCTATGAGAGTATAATCCATGGCTTTTTGAAATTCTGCCGGCATATCTGTAAGTCCATAAAAGCCAGTTTTGAATCTACATGTACCGGTAGATTCTCCACATAAGATATTAAAATTACAGTGTTTTGCTGTATCGTGTTTTAATTGACTATATGCATATTTGAGATCTAATGTGGTGAAATATGCTTGTTGACCGTTTTGTGTAGCTGTGAGGTGTTGTGATATGGTGTCGATTAACATTTCAATATTAGGCATTTGGTATTTATTTTTATGTATCGCTTTATTTAATGCTTTTGAATCTAATGCGAACTTTATCGACTGATCTTTTTTCACTGTAATTACAATCGGGGAGATGAAGTGTTCGTCAGAGCAACTAAATAGTTTTTCGATATGACCCTCAGTCTGTAATCTTTCTAATTCGCTTGATACTCTAGGTTGAAGATTTATCGGAACACGTCGACCTTTTTGATGCTGTGCTGTGAACGTTTGATGAAACTTTGATTTTGCTACATGTGTTTTAGATAAGCCAATTCTCGATACTAGATGTGGAAATTGCGTCGCGATTGACTCTTTAATTTTACATGTAGGATTATTGATGTTATAAACACATTTACCAGTTTCTGGTTGTTGTTGGACAACTGCAAGTCCCAAAGTAGTGAACAGATCTCGTCCGATGATATTTTTGTGTCCATCATCTACCACAGTCAATATTGCTGATTTGTCTTGCCATTGATTGTAGACTACTGTGGTTTCCAAGTGCCCATTGACTTTGATCGGCTCATTTGAAAAAGTTTTCAAATTCCTTTTTTCCGTTGATTCTGTCCATTTAGCTGAGTTTGTAGATCGTAGGATTTTGTTTGCTAGAGTTTGTGTGATGATACTGACGGCACTTCCAGAGTCAATCATAGCAGATGTTTGTATTTCCCCCATTTGCACTTCCACGTTTAATGGTTCCAATTGATGAACTGAATCCGAAGAAATCGCTGCTACATAGTCGTCAGAATCGCTAAAATAGTTTGAATCGTACACCTGGTCGTACAATTGTTGATAGCTCGTTATATAGTTTACTGATTCTTCATCATCACTTTTTTCCGGCGTCTGATCGATTTGGTTTACATTTGATTTTTGAGTTTTCTGAATTGGATTCTGTGACTGTTTTGGTTTTCGACATTTTCTGGCGAAATGACCCATAATACCACAGTTATGGCATTTTTTACCATTCGCGGGACAAATCTGCTTATGGTTGTGGCTCCAGCGAAGACCACAATCCATACAAATACTCGTATATTGATAATTTTTTGGGACAGTTGGATAGCGAGTGAAGTCTCGCTTTGTTGAAGGTCCATTCGCGTTGCGATTGCGCATTGAGTAATTATTGATGAAATTCACAGAAGTATTACCTGACATCAAGTTTTGGTTAATTTTCTGCTGATTCTGTGCTCCCATTTCCATTTGTATGGCGATCTCCAATGCTTTTGGTGGATCTACTGTTTCCTTCAACAACTCTTTCTGAGTCTCGTGATCAAGCATATTTAGTATGAATGCATCACGAATTAGTGTAGTTTCTTCACTACCAAGATTGCAATTCTTTGCCAATTCTATGAGACGGCCGTAGAAACTTTCTACCGATTCTCCTTTTTGCTGTTTACACGAGTAGAAAACAAAGCGATCGTAAGTTATATTACGAACCTTTGTAAATGAGTCCTCCATTGCTCGCCACAAATCTTTAAATGGTTGTTTCTCGATCTGAAAATGAGGGTATTTGCTCTTGAAGACCCGCCGTCCCTCTATACCAATGCTTAGATATAGCAATGATATTGTCTTCTGTTCACAAATTCCCCATGGTTTGTCGCCACAGAGGATCCCGATTTCTTCAATCTTTGCGCAACGATTTTGCCAATTTACTTTCAATTGCTGGTTTCGGACTTTACGATCTCTTTCCGTTGCCTGTGTGTGGTTTTCCACCGGTGCTTCGTAGGTAGGTTCAGGCGGGTATGTCACTGTTGCTGGGGGATCATTCAACAGGGTATCCAATTGGATCCCTTCCTTAGCAAGTAGAGCCAATTTCCATTGCTGCGTCCATTTGATCCACGTCAGAGAAGGTGTTGCTGTCGGTTTCTCCCAAAATGCTTCTATATGGAGTGGTGTTTTCTTTGAGTCCGCTGCTGACTGCGCCATGTTATACTCATACACAATGAGTATAGTCAATTGAATTGCAAATGGCCTTGCACAAGTTGAGATAGGCACTTGCGTCGCGAATGGCAGGTTTAGTTGTTACTTTCAACTAGATTCTTTCTAGATTGGGCGATCGCGGTGCGATTGACTCTAACTGAACTACTCAGCTCAAACGAGAAGTGTTTTGCAAGGATTAAATTAAACTGAGCGTTAGCGCTGCAAATTGGAGAATGAAAGTTAATGATAATACAGATTATGAAAGAAAGTTTGTTCAGGTTTTAATCATACATAAAGGAAGCAAAGTTTGATTTGTTTACAACGTGAATGAATATATATCCGGTACAGACAGGATGAACAGACTTAACTGCTAAAAATGGGAGGAAGTATATAGCAACTGAACTTAAATGGCATTCGCCCTTCAAAAGGAACTTAAAACTATAAATTAGTTTAAAATACGGATATGGATACATGAAGGGTATCCATTGCCGTATGACATACTCATTCAAAATTAAGTCGTGCTCTCATTTAAAGAAAATTTTAAGTTCAATTTTATTGTATGACAGTTTTCGCCGGTAAAACAAAACCGAATATAGTTTATTAGCAGTAAAAAAAATTGTCGTGCCGAATAAGTATAATCTTTGTTTTTCTCTGTGTATATCATGTTAAGATATATTTTCAGACGTGCGGAATAGATACTCAATTGTTCAATCATGTTAGAAGCTGCGTCGCAAATGTGCCTCCAAAACTGTCCTATAAATTTGCGTTGCAAATGCCCCCCTCCAAAAAAAAAAATAAACTGTTCTCCTGAAATTGCTTTTTCCGACTTGGATTTAGCCAACTTGGATTGCTTTTTCCGACTTTAGCACTCAACGCTGAGTACTGTTCTTAATCTTAGTTGCGATAGCGCGGATTAATCGACAAGTAAAATTAAATAAACAGTCCAAATATAGGAGAATAAAAATATAATCATATGTCCATTCATGCATCAACCACGCCCAACAAAACGGAAATCCAAAAAGGTTTATAGTATGAACCAAAATTGAATTCGACAATTCAAAACCGTCTGGCACATTGAACTATTGAAAAAAAACTGTTTAAAAAGTATGATAGCAAATAAAGCAACAAGATTTAAATTTGAAATGACATTGAAATTTGAAATTTAGAACTAAATGTTTGCATGTCATATGGGCGCCTCAAACAGCCGATTACCAAAATTTGCCTTAAAAGTTATCGGCAAAAATAATCGCGAAGAGAAGTCTTTTGCTTTTATGACAGCGAAGCACTTAAGTGAAAAGATGCGTAAGATTTCGGGCACATAAAGTTCGGAAATTTATGTTTCGCTCAATTTTGTTCAAATGGGCAAAAAACATTCCTTACTAGCGAAATTCACCTTGCACAAACTAATTGCTAATTCAAAATTTTCGGAGTTTTATGAGATTATTGTTTGTTTACAAGGTTTGATACAAAAAACTTGTCAACAAAAAAGGCCTGTCGAAATAGACAAAATTAACCGGTTGTTTCTGCTTACATTCCTCTCAGTACGTTTTGCAACACACTGGGAGAGAACACAGCCCTATAAAATCCAACACATGAATGAACTCGTTATACAAAGCAATCAACATTCTTCGCAAACAAATTTTGTGGAACTGAATAAAAAAAATAGTTTCGAACTGAAAAGTCGAAAACAAAATTATTCGTTATTTCAGAGTACATAGTTAAGGCATACATTTTTCAAAAATGCAGAAAAAAAATAAAAGCAATTCATATCTGAAGATACCTTTTTCTACATTATGTCAAACGTGCGTAAAAATCGCAGCTTTTGCTTTAGTAAAATAGTTTTCCTGGTCAAGCTATATAATCAAACAACATCAAACCACTGTATTTTTTCAATTTCTTTTTTTTTTCAATTTTTTCAGTTTCAGAGAAAAGTTTTTGCATTATAAACGACAAGGACAGCATTTTGAAAATCATAAGAAAGTATGCGTTTCATGCATGAATTTTTATGCATTAAATTGCATAGTAAATGAGCAAATTGAATTCTTCGTGAATTCAGTCGAACACAAAACTGCGTCCTGTTCTCTCACAAAGTTTGGAAGAAAAATAACAAAGTATTTTAGAGTTGACTAGACAAGTAATAAACTTTTCATCAACTAAATTGTTGATACAAGTATTTTGTTTACTGCCATTTTATTTAGTTGCATTTCTCTTTCTCAGGGAAAAGAAAAAAAATAATTCAATGTGATTACAAAATGGCAAAAAAGATAAGATGCCCAGTTTTTAAAATAAAAAAAATGACAGTCATCTTGTTCCATTACTTGAAAAGTTCGATTGTGGTATTATTATCATAGTTCAGTTGAACACTATAGCGTTATGTCTGACAACTTTACTTCATTCAAAATTTGAGAAAAGAATTTAATTGAGAAGGAAACAAAAGCTATTTTGGTGGCTTTCCTGAATGATTAACGCCAAAAATTCGAAAGATAAGAAAAAGGCTGCCAATTCTGCTTGCTGCTACTCCAAAGTAACAATGCAGAAATTATAGGTATACAAAACAATGAAAAAGTTGACTTGTCTCGGTTTATGAAAATTGTACCCTCCTATAAAAACTATAGCTTCAAACAGATTTCTGTAATGCGCTGCAGAAAAGTTATGGAAAATTCATCTTAGACATTTAGGTGCCTATTGATGAGCAAAATAGAAATTAAAGCAGAAAAGATAGAGACACGGACCAAATCCGCGCGGCGAAAAAGTCACTAGATACAAGATTTGATGATACCAAAAAAATTTGCACAAAATTATTCCAGCAATGCTGAGATGGCGAGTAAAAAAAGCCAGTGCACCTACCCTACCTGAAAATATAACATGCTAGATCGTTTCAGATAAATGAGTATTAACCTCCACAAGATAAAGCCGACTATTTCAGGAATGTTTTTCAGTAGGATAAAAAGTTGGTTTCAGGATCTCTTGACTTGCAAAAGAGACCAGAAGAAGAGGATAGTTTTTACAATATTATTCGCTGTATGCGCTGTTTTTCGAAGGAAACAAAACAATTAAAATCAGGCAGGCTTTGTTATTTTTTTTTAATTTAAAGTTTGGCATCACATTTTTAGTGGCTTCCTAACTTTTTTGTTGCAAAATGGGTCTTTTTACGATAAACAGTTTGCATCCAAAAGGGGAAGCAAATTTGGTTGACATAATTTTTGCCAGAATTGCCCCTAAGCAAAACAGCAAGCATGAGTTGGACGAAAATCAAATGCCATTATTAGTTTACTTGAAACACGCAGCAACTGAATTGTTGTAAAAATTAGAAAATGAATGCTCCTTTGTGAGTTGTTGCAAATAAAGCATATACTAATAATAATAGCAAACTGTTCTCGAGTAGGATGTACATTTGTTTGCAACACATATGGTATTAATTATGTACCGTAATAACAAATCTACTCGACAAGTCATCAATAGGTCCAAGAGGTCCTACTCTAGTGATGACCAGTACCGTTAATATGATCAATGGTGTGAATGCGTGGCGTATCATAGTAGGAGAAAATAGAGGGAAACCTCAAAACTTTATTTCGAATTTTATGAGAACTATCGAGTGCTGTAAATAAAACAAAGCAAAAAGTTCCAAGTTTTTCACCAAAAAATTGTCCCTGAAACTAAATAAAAATCGCCTAAGTTCTCTTGCACTCATATGTGGCACTTCTAAGCCAAAATTAGGATAGAATTTTAAAATGAAGTTAAGCAATTTTTCGTATTCCTACTCCTAATCTTATAGGAATTAGGCCGCTGCTTTTGTTTGCAGCTTTAAGTTGCTTTGATTGGACTGTTTTTGCGTGCTGAGTATCAATTTCTTTTCTCGTAATAACATTTTTGAGATAATTTATTTGGCTTTCTGCTCTCAAAATTTCACCTAATTTTTCAGCAGTTCAATAATGTGCGTGAATCTTATGGACTAAACAAAAATGTGCACTAATTAAATCTGCGCATCGAATATGTCACCAGATACCACATTTTGTAGAAGAGTTGCAAAACAGTTCTGCAGGAAAATTTAGCACCATAACTAGAAAGTGCTGTTGTTTGGACAACAACAGAGCTGCTGAGAAAAGCGCCCTTTGACGAATGTTATATTCCAACGAGATGCCAGATCCTTGAAAAAATTGATCAACAACTTCCCAGAAAATTCAGTCAGCGATCGGAAAAAAGTTTTCCATTGAGTATGTTTTGTAAAGTTTAATTTGGACACATCTTTAACTTGAAATAAAGCCAAAAACTAGTGGCTTGCTGGTGCACCAAACATTTTTTCTCCTAGGATTTTATCAAATGTTTGAATATCTTCTGCAGATCAACATCTGATTCTTTACAAATTCTTGAATAAGAAGTTGTTAGCTAGGTACAAATTCAATGCGGTGTGTTAAAAATTCAAAAGTTTAACGCTTTCAAAAACCGTCAGGAAACAATTACAGCTGCGTCAACGAGTCTACTCTCTCAACTCTCAAAAGTAGTCTCTTCCTTCTTTCTCTTTTCATCGGCAGCAGCAGATTATAAAAACACTGATGGTTATCGTTGTTTTCATAATCTTTTTTATATCATTGTTTTTATAACAAAACAAAAGCATAGTTATAAAAACAATAATGACACCAAAACTAGGTTTGCCCTAATTTAAGTAAGATTCAGCGGAGATTAGTTATTATAAAGTGATGCGCTGTTTGTGCCGTTTTTGGGCGTAACTTCATTAATTATTTTTAGACAGATTTCAAGCATTTTTTAAAATAAAAAATGGCATTACTTTTTATCAGCTCCTCAAATTCTGTTTTGCAAATTATTTAAAAAGTTTTTATCAT
>NW_027451240.1:0-22318 GCF_964194025.1 Convolutriloba macropyga | reverse complement strand
TGTTGAGTCTTATTTAATCCCTAAATTCAAATCACTTGTCTTTCTAGTAGTTCTCTAAAATTCTATTACAAAATATCATTTTGTTGTTCTCTCATTTTGAGAAATTAATTCTTTTACTGAGCTGGAAACGCTTTCATTCCGCTTGCGAAAGTCCATAACCCAGCAGTTTACCAATTCGATTGTACAATAAATCAATAAATTTTTTAAGCGAAAACAGTAGAATGAAACGTTCACACAATAATATAGAAACATCTTTTGATCACAACAACTTTCTTTGTGCTCAATGTTACAATGAGACATGATATCTAAACACGTTGTGTTTTTTATCGGGCCTTGTATGCAACCATAGCAACGCGACGTTTCCACAACATTTCAATTTTTTAATCAAATCGCGCCATATTGCAATCAAAAAGTGTCTTATTTAATACAATCAACATAGTACCAGAGCTATGTAGATAGTCTTAACTAGAGTGAATCGACTGAAAACTACAGAGGATCCTGGTTTTCGTTACTTCTTTTATCGCCTAATGCGGCGACTCTGAACTGTGTCACAGGAATCTGCAAACGTCTCGAGAACCCAATTTTTGAAATTGGTTGCAACATCGCTACATTTCTTGCACTTACTCGGCATTTAGGGTGACAGCTCTCTTAACTTCAATTGAGATTAAAACAAATAGCAGAAGTGACGTTGCAACAAATTTGTCTCAAGAAAAGGGTAATTCAAGAGCTGGTTTGAATTTACTTGACAGCCAGGATCATGATTTTGTTAAGTAAAACAACATTTAGCAATCGTTGAGGAAACTTTTTGAACTTTAAGCCAACTCAAATGCTCTTTCGGTCAAGTTTGCCTTCGTTTTCGTTGAACATTGAACTGCGAGAACGCAGTATCACATAATTCTTCAATTTTTTGACAAAAAATGTTTTCCGGTCGGTTCTCGACGGGTTAGTTTTAACTCCAATACAAACACCTATGACCCGGGACCAATATATGTGTGGATACAATTTATCTGTTTTTCTTAGATAATTTAGATAATTGGAAGGTACGCTTGACGCAACATATAGTATCTTAGTAGCGTGAACAACCTTCTCTGCACACCCTTTACGGCTACACCAAGTTCGTACGTCGCATACAAGTCTTAAGCCCCGTTGACATGATCTTAGTACATGGATGTCTGATATCTCCATAAGCTTCAACAGCTCTCTCACCAGACTGATTTTCCTACGCAATTTCAATGGCACAAAACAAAGACTTGCTGCTACGAAACTTGAAGTCAGTCCGTGATATCTAGGTTCACCAACACGGGTGTCGCCTCTTGGTAATCATGCGAGGATTAAATACCCGGAACTTAGTGTCAGTGCAGTGCAGATCAGAGCTGAATTATTGTCTTTTATTTGGTATGCTCATTTCTATGTTCACGTCAAACTTTACAATTTACAATGTGCAGATTTTACTACTTATGAGTCAATACTCTTGTCTTTAGCTGTGCATGATTAGTTGCAAACTGCCGCTCTAATGGTCAGAATTAATCGCCGACTGCTTATCTCCTTGGCCGAATTAAATGCCTTCTTCCCTCCCGACTGCCTACAAATTGGACAGCGTTAATTTCCGACTGCCGATCTCCTTGCAGGAATTAATTATTGACTCCTTTCTAGTGGGGTAACTAGTGTTTTGCTCGAACTCATGCTTTTGGAAAAAAGACATGACCTATAACACTTATTTAATGAGTATTTATAAATAACGACAATAGCAAAGAGCAGGATCACGACAATAACACGGAGCAGAATCACGACGATGAGAATGATGACAGTCAGCAACAAATTCACAAAAAGCACACAATCTGAAATACATAACTCTTTGAAGATTATGGAGTGCACTAAGTCGATCAAATTAGTAGTTCTGACACCATCCCCCCTCTCCTACCACCGACTACCGCCCCCGACACGTAATCTCATACCCCGACTACCAACCTGGATTCTCATTCTGCAGACTGCTGCCCCCGAACCGGTGTGCAAGCAGAATTCACGCATGTGAGTATATGAGGCGGTCACCATCTTTACATCGAGCGTCTTGAGCTCTTATCGTAATTTTTGATGACTAGTTTTTACTCTGTTTTAGCATGTACATTCTGATTTTAGATAATTCTCACGTGGACAAGTCCAGCGGTTGGCAAAAGTTCTGAACAGTCGGAATTGAGTTTCTCTGCTTCTTTTGCAATGAATGGTTCGTGTTTAGAATACAGTATAAAATTCTTGATTAATGTCGTGCAACAATCAAGTCAGAAGTAAAACTTGAAAAAACATTGACTTTTGTCCTTATCGCAACCAAAACGAGTTGGTTGTTCCCGCAACTTAAAACTGATAAAAAAACTTAACAAACTAAACTGCCTAGAACAATGTAATTGAATCCTTATCTACTTTCTCTTACATATTATGGTTTACCCCTCGTTCAAAGAACAAAACCTTCTTTCCCCAAAACAATTTTGAGGACAAAGGTCTCCCCTGTTACTGGCAAAAAGTTTCATATAACACAAAACAGACACAGAAAAGACACCAAAAAGTCACAGAAAAAACACCGAAAAGACACAGAAAAGACACAGAAAAGAAAAGACAAGCAGTTTTTTTCAGCGACGAAGCCAAGATTGGGTTACAGACGTTACCCAGCAAAGACGATTTTTTTGGAAATTGGGTTTCAGACGTCACCCCGACGAGAGGTTCTAATTTTCTTACTGGTTTCAGACGTCACCAGCAGAAGTCCGCCTGAGGTCTCAGACGTTACCTCTGATGTCCTGTTCCCCGGTTAGAGCCATCCAAAATCTCTACTTTTTCTTTTCGACAAAAAGCCTCCAAAAAATTGATATTTGTCCCCCAAAAAAATTTTTTGTTACTATAACACCTCGATTGATAAACCTTGACTAGTTTTATTATTTTCAAAGCGAGTAAAGGCAATTTTCTCACTTTTAAAGAAAACTCAAAAAAACACAAAAATCAGAACAATTTTTTTGAATTCAGAAAATTCAAACACAATTTAGTTTTCTGACTACATATCCGTTTCAATTGCGGAATAAACCATTTAACCACTCTTTTGAATTGGTTTGTAACCAAACAGAAGGCTATTTGCATCGATATATCCAATCGGTATCATATAAATAAGAAATGTCAGAAAATTTTTTTTGAATTCAGAAAATTCAAAAAACACAATTTAGTTTACTGACTACATATCCGTTTGAATTGCGGAAAAAAACTATTAAACCACTCTTTTGAATTGTTTTGTAATCAAGCAGAAAGCTATTTGCATCGATATATGCAATCAGTACCGAATAAATAAGAAATGTCAGAAAATTTTTTTGAATTCAGAAAATTCAAAAAACACAATTTAGTTTACTAACTACATATCCGTTTGAATTGCGGGAAAATCTATTAAACCAGTCTTTTGAATTGATTTGTAATCAAGCAGAAGGCTATTTGCATCGATATATCCAATCAGTATCATATAAATAAGAAATGTCAGAAATTTTTTTTTGAATTCAGAAAATTTAAAAAGCACACTATAGTTTTCTGACTAAATATCCGTTTCAATTGCGGAATCAACCATTAAACCACTCTGTTGAAGTAGTTTGTAATGAGACAGAAGGCTATTTCCATCGGATTATCAAATCAGTATCATATCAATAAAAATACCAGGAAAAAATTTTGAATTCTGAAAATTCGAAAAACACAATTTCGTTTTCTGAATTCATATCCGTTTCAATTGCGATTAAACCATAAAAACACTCTCCTGAATTGATCTGCATTCAAAAAGAAAGTCATTTTCATCGATTTATCCAATCAGTATCATATAAATGAGAAATGTCAGGTAAAGTTTTTTGAATTCAGAAAATTCAAAGAACACAAGTTAATTTCTGATTACATATTCAATTGAATTGCCGAGTAAACAACTAAACAAACCCCTAAAACAAGTCATTGTTAGTCGCCTTTTTTGTTTCAACTGTATAGGGAAGTAAATAGTAAGTCATTAGGCTCCACACCAAATATCAAAACTTTCATTTGACCAAAATAACTACCATTTTAATTTTTTTTGGAAAAAACTTCCAAAACTTGATTTTTTGCAGAAGTCCTTGGTCTCAGACGTTGCCGACTGTGAAGTCCCTTTAGCTCTATTGGTTTCAGACGTTAACATCAGCAGAAGAGGAGTTTTCGAAGAAAATTGTTTCCAGTAGTCACCAGAAAATTTGATGTCTTTTTTTCTACTTTCAATTTTTTTGAAAGGCAGATCTCAAACGTTATCTGTCGGAGAGAGCTTTTAGAGTTTAGCACATTCAAAAATTTTATATATAACTAAGACAGAGTGAAAAAGAGCAGATAAAATTACACAGTTTTAAAGAAAACGGAAAAGTTTTTGCAAAACCCGAAAAAAGACAATACACCAAAGAGTTCTAAAGATTTCTACAATATGACTCGTCTCTGCAAATTTCTAGCATTCAGTAGCCCTTCTGTAGCTCCTGTTGCCTAAACGCATCGCATTTTCACAAATTTCTTATCTTTAGCCGTCACAACAACAATAAACTCCTAGAAAAAGAACAGGTTTCAAAGTTTTTATTATTTATTAGGTATTTATTAATCATAGTGTTCGGTTAGGGTTAGGGAGCTCAGGAAAATTTTCTTGGCTAGTTTTTTAGGCTTTCTTGTTGGTAATTTTTTCCTATTTGAGAGAAACAGACGAGTGTTTTGAATTTTCAAAAAAATTTTTAATGTAACAATTATTTGAGTTCTGGTCTGATATTGGTTCAACTGTATAATTGTAGCAAAGCACAAGTTTCCTGTCAACCACAGTAGCCAGACACACTAGTTAAATCAGTTAAAGCGAGCTATTTAACCAAAACTTGTGTTTATTCAACAAAAAACAAGCAATTTTTTAGGTCTGTTGAACGAGAGTCGATTAAAGCGCGCGAACGTTCGGAAAAGCTTTAAAGTTTTTAGCGGAAAAGGCTAGATTTAAGACACAAAACACATTCAAGGACACAACTTTTTGAGAAAAGTTGCGTCACTGGTATTTTTAACAAGAAAAAACTAGGATTATTAGCATTCAAACATTAGGCAACTTTTTACATCAAAAAATTTGCGTCGCTCCGGTTCTCAAAGCCGTTTTTCACCTTCAGTAACGAGCCTCCTCACCAACATCATCAACAATCAGCTACAACAGTTCAACAGCCACCAATATGTTGAAGCAGAACAGCGCTGAATGTCAGTTTGCCATTAATATGTTCAAAGCCACAGAAATGTCAATGAAGAAACTGCTCGCTCTCCTTGAGAAAACTGTGGAGCAGAAAAAGAGTTTCCGATCATTGTCTTTGATGATCAACAAAATCAAAGGCCAAGAAACAGAGCTCAACAAACTCTCAGATGAAGTGATGAGACAGCAGCCACATCAAAGCACTGCATCATCTATATTGAATAGGCAAACGGCACTAATAAATCGCCTCAATGAACTGGAACTGCGAGTCGATCTTCCAGTCTCATTAGAGATGATGTCAGCAGAAGAAGCCTGTCTCGGCAATCAACACATGCGCCCAGGGACGACAAGGAACGAATCCAGCATCAGCGCGATATAGAAGAAAAGCAGACCAGCAGTAACATCTTCAATCAGCCGCCCCCAATACCACCACGGCCAAGACAACCATCATTGTTTCTACAAACACCTAATGAACCAGGACTTCAAATTCAGCATGTGCTTGAAGCCCACCAAAGAAATCCTAAAAAGGAAGTTCATGAAAGTCTTCTAAAATCGAAAAATTACCTTGAAAACCAAACAAACGGTCCGAATCCTTTTCCCTGCTTTGACAAGGATACCAGCCAAGAATTCACATCTCCAACAAGATCAAGAAAACTTGAAACTGCCTCCAACCTGGTAAATAGAGATGTCTGCGATATTGAAACAGCTCAAATCAACATGAGTGACAACTTTGACACGTCGCAGAACCTTTTGCCTCCAATCCCAAAATTGAACCTTTCAGGTAACCGCTCACTTTCAAACCCCTTGATTTTGGCAGATCCAACTATTCAATTACAGGCAGATGGTCTATTTGCCCAAAACTCGGTATTGGAGAAAACCTTTAATTTAAACTTGCCAAATCAAAGCAACAGTCAGGATTCAATTGCCAACAGCAATCCTCTATACCATAATTTTCCCAATCTGCAACAGGACCTTCTCAAACTCAAATAGGAACAAGTGGATACCTCGATAGTCAACTGTTTAACTGTGATCTGCAAAAACTCCCCTGCTTACCCACAGTGGCAAACAGAACCTCGCATCTTCCAAGTGGTACTGATAAAATAGTCGCAGAAAACAATTGCCTACAATCCAATCATTGTATTAATCCTATAACTGGGGTACTTTCCACAGGTTTCCGTCCAGTTACAGTGCCCCTGATGGAACAACAGCATCAAAATACCATCTTAAATCCTGCAGCTCCTAATTTTCTGCCAAACCAGGTTGCTCCACAATCAAACGGAATTGCGGCTCCTCTGCAATTTCCACAACCTGTTAACAGTCAACACGGCCTTGCCAGCACTTTCCCAGTTAAACAATGTGTGACACAACCCAGTCAGTTGCGTAACAACCAGTTTATTCATGGCTCAAAAACTCCATCGAACTTTCAAGCTCCAGTAACTTCCACGATCCATGCCCCAATGTGCATTAATCAGCCGCTAAATCCTGTTGGACAAAATATGTTAAGCCAGCTTTCAATTAACCAGAGTTTACTGCCCACTGTCAATCAACACATAAGCTCAGTATACTCAAACCCTAATGTAACACAGGAAAAAGGAAATTCAAACATTCAATCAAATTGCCACCTTTGAAACTTCAGAATTTCAATGGTGACCCTATCCACTTTCACGAGTGGATCAATAACTTCAACACGATGATTCACAACAACCCTTCCATTACAGACACGCATCGTATAACCTACTTGCAGAATTCTGTAAGTGGGAAAGCAAAGGACTTGTTTCATGCTTATTCCTGCGATCTATCGTATTATCAGACAGCACTGAATGAAATAATCCGACATTTCGGTGAACGTACGATAATTGTTAATACGTTCATTAACCAGCTCGAAAACTGGCATATGAACTTCCAAAACAGGCAAAGCTTCATTGCCTTTTCCTCATTTTTGTGCAAGCCTTCTAATACCTTGGCTTTACAGCAGACCTCCAGTCTACAACACTCATTAAGAAAGTCAAAGCGAAAACACCACATCATTTGGTTCTAAAATGGACAGAACATTGTCTTACCGATCTCAGCTCAGACCCGACTCTTGTGGACTTTCAACAATGGTTAGAACTCCAAGCTCAAATCTACGACAAAGTGAGTTGGGAAAGCAATCAAAAAACCATCAGTTCTCAAGCCTCAAATTTTGTCAACTCGAACAATCTGCAAACCAAGCCAAACAATAGCAACCTCGCAGTTTAAGTCAACAACGCATCACTGGAAAACAATAGAAAACATTGGAAATGTGCGCCTCAGCAAAAACAACCGTTCACTGCACAAAACGTTCCGAATAAAGCTTTTAGCACAAAACGATCTTGTGAGAAGTGCAAACAAGAACACAGCATTGCTACATGCCCTGAGTACCAATTGTGCTCACCAAGTGATTGATACAACCTTGTCAGCCAAAACAATTTGTGTACAAATTGCTTGAGCAACAAACATCACACACAATCGTGCCCATCACAAAATTGATGTCAGGTTTGCAGTGGATTCCACCACACAACCCTTCATGATCCCCCCAAGCAAAACAAACGCCCTACAGCAGCTTTTTCTACTGAAGTTTTTTCTGGTAACAATCCATCAGCTTCGTCTAGTAGCAAACCTTCAAGTCAAACTCCAAATACATCTTCTCAACAGAAAAGTCAAACAAACAAAGCCCCCAACAGCCGTTATGGCCAAACTTTTAACAACCAAAGCCAGCAAAACGTGCAACGACGTAATCTAAACGGCAATGCAATTAGCCAATTGTTCAGCATTAACCAATGCTCAGAAACACCGAAGAAATGGTATGAGCAATTGCAGCTTATTCCTGTTTCATTCCTCAAGCGGAATAAAGCATTCGATACCTACGCCCTCATAGACCCCGGTAGCCAATTCAGCTTTGTATTGGACGCCATAGCTGAATTTCTAGAGCTTCCCCGTAAAACTCAACAGTCAGTACCACTAAAATTTCTCAATACAGAGAACAGCATGTCCCTCTCAAAAATTGTTGAGCCAGTCGCAATAACTCCTTATAAGTCAACTTAAATATGGTTTGAACTCTCTCGAACGTTTAGCACCCCGTCTCTGAACGTCGCAGCTGCAAAAACTTTTCAACTTAATCAAATTTGTGATGCCTTCAACAGTTTGCGCCACATGCATTTCCCAAATATTACCGATGGCAAAATCGGTGCCCGCCTCGTTGTTAACGCATTCGCATTCACCTACCCTACACATGTTATACCTGGCAATCAAAATCAACCGTTTGGTGTGAAAACTAAACTTGGTTGGACCCTCGCCGGTGGATATGAGAACCGTATCTCAGCAACCACTCAGCAGCCCGCAAGTCAGCAGAAGAAGAAATTTATTTTCCATGTGTCAAGAAACAGAATAGATGAACCCGGACTTGACGAACTTGTTCAACAGTTCTGGAGTATTGAAGCAGATGGCATTCAGAAGGACCGTGAACAAGTTTACACAAAGCAAGAAAAACAGTTTCTTGATAATTTGAAAAACTCCATCAATCACAATGGTGAGAGATATGACATCAAACTGCCCTGGAAATCAGAAATAAAGTTGGAAAACAACTTCTATTCTGCACTGAACAAAGTCAAAAGCCTCAACACACGCCTTCAGCGTAAACTTTTGTTGCAAGAAAAATACAATAAGACTCTATTGACAGACCTCGAGAACAACTATGTCAAACCGGTGGAAAAGCAAGATCCTCAACCAGACCGAATTTGGTACCTGCCACACCATCCTGTGGAAAATATCAATAAGCCCGGAAAAGTCCGCCGAGTTGCAAATGCCGCATCAAAATTCCGCGGCCAATCGCTTAATTCAAACCTTCTTACTGGACCAGATCTCCTTAATAACCTTTTAGGTGTCCTTATGAGATTTTGAGAACATCCCGTGGCAGTCCTTGCGGATATCGAAGGCATGTTTATGCAAATCGCCATCCATCAGTTTGATCAATCTGCTCTTCGATTTCTCTGGTTAGCAGACAATCAGATACAACAGTACCGATTTACCAGACTCATCTTTGGAGCAAATTTCTCGCCTTCGTGCGCAAAATACGTTCTTAACCATTGTGCCAAAGAGAAAAGTCAACAACTCCCAGAAGCCCTCAAAGCCGTCAGAAAGCACTTTACATGGATGACTACATCGAATCACATGCAACAGAAGAAGTCGCTTGTAAGGCAGTTCTTGAAACCAAAACATTGTCTGTAAACAGGTGGGTTTCGACTCCCAAAATTTGTTTCAAACAGTTCTCTAGTTCTAAACCAATCCCTCCAGAAGACAAAGACAACCAGACAGATATTGCTAGAGTTCTTGGTGTTAAATGGAATCCTGAGAATGACTGCTTTTTTATGAAACCTCTCACTAATTTCGCAAAAGATGCCTCAGCATACACTCAACGTAAGATCTTTAGTCTTGTCTCCTCGATCTTCGACCCAATAGGGGTAATGTCGCCATCAACGATCCGTTTCAAAATAGTTCTTCAAGAAATGTGGAAAATGGGACGAACAAATTGCCCCTCAAGTAGTTAAACCATTTCAAAAGAATTTGGACTTATACTTTTCTTCACCAGACGTGACATTGAACAGAACTCTGAATAAGAGTTGCCATTCACCAGAAATTGAAAATGAAATCCATATATTTGTCGACGCCTCAGCTGTAGCAGTTGCAGCCGTTGCATACTTGAAAACAGTTCCTAACTTAGGCACTGATGTTGAAATTTGTTACTTAATAGGCAAATGCAAAGTTACCCCAATTAAACAAATCAGCATACCCAAATTAGAGTTGGAAGCCGCAGTCATCAGAGTGCGCCTTTTTTCAACCATCATGAAAGAGTCATCGTTTCACATTACTTGCTGTACAATCTGGACAGATAGTCAAGTAGTACTTGATTGGTTATCGACCAGCAAGAAGCGACCTGCCTTTGTTGCGAATCGCCTCAAAGAAATCCTTGCATCAACTGGTGCTTACCAATGGAAACGCGTTACCACCTAAGAAAATCCAGCTGACCACGGGACTCGTGGTCTCAATCCAGACGAAATTCCAGCCAAGTGGCTAACAGCGCCAGCATTTTTTTCCACAAGAAAGCTCACCGTTCCAGAAAACTCTTCAAAGCATGTGTTAGCGACGCATGAATTTTCACGCAATTTGTCGGAGCAAACAATCGACCCGACACGGTTCTCAACTTGGAACAAGTTGCTCCTGACTTTAGCAACAGTTTTCAATTTGTTCTTTCGGGTCAAAAAGCAAAGGCCTAAAGATCAGCAGTATATAACAGAAGACGTCATTCTTGCAAGAAATCGGCTGATCAAATGGTCGCAGCAAAATTTCTTCTTCTCAACAATCCAAGCCCTCGAACGTTTTTCCAGGATAGATTCAAAGTGCAAAATCAGTTCGCTCAACCCAATGTTGGACAACAATGGAATCCTTCGGTCATGCGGAAGATTGCAATTTTCGCCAGATAACCTCGAAGTCGAGAAATTTCCGATTATACTGCACGCAAAAGACAAGAAAGCGAGACTCTATATAGAGCATGCACACAACATTTGCGTTCACCAAGGAACAGAGCCAGTGAAAGCCTTTTTGCAGCAAAGATACCACATCATTGGATTCAGCAAAACACTTTTGAGTATAAAGTACAGATGTTTTCTCTGCAGACGATTTGCCGCTCAAAACATTCAACCCGTCATGGCTCCCCTGCCTGCCTGCCGTTTCCCGACAGAATCTACCCAGTATCCTTTTGCGTACAGCGGAGTCGACTTTTTTGGACCCTTTTGTATAGAAGATGCCAAAGGACAGATTGAAAAACACTACGGCCTCATCTTCACTTGCCTGGTTACTAGGTGTGTACATCTAGAAGCTTGTCCCAATCTCAACACTAACATTTTTTTAAACGCCTATCGACGTTTTGTAAGCCGCAGATGCCAGCCAACAACAATGCTCAGCGACAATGGCAAGACATTTATTGGTGCATCTGAGGAACTAAAAAGGTCTGTGAAACGTCTCGACAACGACAAAATCTACAAAGCAATGGCAGCAACGAACACAACCTGGAAGTTCAATCCTCCCTATGGACCTCGTTTTGGCGGTATTTGGGAGCGCTTGATCCAGACCGCGAAACGCACTCTATTGATCATTCTAGGCTCCAGAAGACTGTCGCTTGATGTGTTCAGGACAATTTTGGTCGAGACCGAAGCTATATTGAACTCCAGACCACTAACGATTATTGCTGACATTCCAGAAAATGAAATGCCTCTCACGCCAAACCATTTTCTGGTCAACAGACCATTCAACTCTCTCACACCAGGAAAGTTCGACAGCCAAGAACCCGCCAGTTTCCAGTCTTGGAAGAATGTGCAGCAAATGGTCAACCATTTCTGGAAACGACTCGTCAAGGAGTACCTTCCAACACTGTTAAAGAGGTCCAAATGGAGCGATAGTGACCAAACACCACTCAGATTCAACGACATCGTTTGTATTCTGAAAGATATGACTCCACGTGGAATTTGGCCCCTTGGACGTGTTCTCGAAGTCTACCCTGGACGAGATGGACAACACCGTGTGGTGAAGGTGAAAACGGCTTACGGCACCTACGTTCGCCCGGTCTCCGCCCTCGCACGCGTTTTGGCTAATTATCCCAATTTTTTCTTGACCTTTTATCGAAACGGTTTTCTAGGCAACTTGGGTTACACCCTCTTCGACGATCTGGTCAAGCGTCTGTGATGTGTTAGTTGGCCTCCTCTTTCCCCTGGAGCATGTCGTGCAACAATCAAGTCAGAAGTAAAACTTGAAAAAACATTGACTTTTGTCCTTATCGCAACCAAAACGAGTTGGTTAATCCCGCAACTTAAAACTGATAAAAAAACAGATCATAAACCTTTATGAGTAAAGTTTTATGAACAAAAAGGTTCGGCAATGTGCGTTCGCACATAATGTTCCGAATCGGTGCAACCATATTTTTGGACATAAGTTTACTGCCAAAGGAGGAAGAGATAGAAACTTTCAAGAAATCGATCTCTCCGCAAAAAAATAGTTTATGAAAAAAAAACCTTTTAACTCAAATTCCTTAGTAAAGAAAATAATGCCACATTACAGGGCCAATGAGAGCTGCCATTAGTAAGACTACGTCACAAGACAAACAACAAAATCAAAAAACAACAACATACATTCTTGCATCCAAAACTCAATGTCTAAATTTTTGGAGAAATCTAATTTAATAGCAAATGAGTGAACAAATAAAAAAGAACAATAAAACCGAACAAAAATGGCAAAGTTAACATATACGTTTTTTTTTTTAAAAAAAAGCAATATATTAAAATAATGAAAACCATTAGATATCAGTTGACGTCTTTAAATATGTTTATTTTCATCACACTTCCGTGTCAAGACATTAAGACCTGTAAATTTCCAGAATAAGTGGTGCGTCTACAAAAACAAACGACAAATACAGGCAATCATCTAAATTTCGCAAGAAAATGTTGTCGAAACAGGTGAAGCATAATCTATTCTGTAAAAAGCAGGACATAATCATTTCCGCCTTCTGCAACCAACAATGATGTTATAAGAGCTCTGAATAATGTGACTATATAACAAGTGGACTCAAAAAGAACGAAAAAAGCGAAGTTGAAAAATACATTTGTTTTTTCGAAAGCAACTAATTCAAAAGTCATAAAAATCTTAGCTATGAACTTAACCCATTAAATAGATTTATTTATTTTTCAAAAGAAAGCCATTGGAATCTGTTATTTATTAGAAAATATCATACGTCTACAAAAAAATGAGAAATACAGACAAAAAAAGAGAAATAAAAATTTTTCAAAAAGAACGGTTGACAAACAGTAGATATGTGCAGTTGTGAATTTTGACAACGGCATGTATTTGACAACTTGTGATTGATGAGACTGCGTAACAAGTAGACAAAAAGAACAGCCAAGTGCAAAGTTGTCATATAAGAACACATTTTAAAAACAATTGCTTCAAAGTCATTAAAAACTTTAGATATCAACTGCAATCTGTAAATAGGATTTGATCATCTATCCATAGGCAACAACCAATATTTGCAATTCTTCAGAATTTTTTAAACGACTGAAAAAATGGCAAATAGGGACAAATTTAAAAAAAATCGTCCAGATTCCGCTGGAATGTGATGTACAAGCCATTAAGACTATAATCTATTCACGAAAGGGATTTTACTTGTTCAACTCTGCTTTCTTTTTAAACGCAAAAAGGTAACATATTACTTACTGAGAATGTGAAAAAATCAGAAAAAGAACCTCAAAGGCAGGCAAATACCCACAAATGGAAATTTGTTGTGAACCCTCGTGGTGTCAAAGCCAAAAAACCTTTAATAAAAACGTCAAACAATAATTATTGAATTTTTATCCATTAAAAAGGGAGCTAGGAAATAAACCCCCACGGAAAATAACCCCCACGGAAATAAATCCCCACGGAAATAAACCCGCATTTTAAAATTGAATTTTGGTGGTGATAATTTGCTTCGTTGTGATAGTTTTATATCAAGTCCCACGGGCCGCTGTTGCATGGCCATGGCCCACAAAGCATAGCCAAACGCTCTAAATGCGCTGCTTTTTAATAGTAAATTGGGAGTTCATTTCCGTGGGTGTTTATTTTCGTACGGGTTTATTTCCGTGGGAGTTTTTTTCTATCTAAAATAAAGTTTGGGAGGGTTTGTTTCCGTGGGGTTTTTTCCGCAACCAATTAAAAAGACTGTGAGAACTGCCTTTCCTAACCTTAAGCTTCATGTTGACCAATAGAGAGCGAGAGAAATAGTCAAAACTTCTTAATCTATTGATTAATTTGAAAACAATTATTTTTAAAAGAGAAAATGACCATGAGCTTTCGATTTAAAAAACTAGATATTTTTATGATCATTGTTAAATATTTGCGAGTAAATTGTGAAATTAATCGGATTTTTTTACATTAGCCTCAAGTTTGGACATATCCGTGTGCTGTTTGGGCGGCCGCGGAAAACAGTGACAAGATTTTGGCCGTTTTATTCAACGAAACTCATTTCTTCCCGTCACCTTTGTCCGTAGTTACATTATCTAATAAAAATTATTTAGTCATTTAAACCGAAATAAGCAAAAGCCTTACTAGTGAATAGTTTCAGAGTTGCTCTTCTCGACACTAATTGTGGATACGGCTCTTGCTCATATCACTTTCACAAGAACCATTAGGTCTTTGAATTGTTTCTCCAGCAATTACGGATAAATTTTGGTCAATAAACTTTTAGCCTTATTAATTGCTTATTATTTGGACATTGGTTCCGTTCATTTGTGAATACTAGTGGGAGATTTCATGATTTTTCATCATTTATATTCTCGTTTTTAGTAACTAATTGTCTTGTGAATACCCCAGTCTGCAGTTAAATTGCAGAAAATAAAAGTTAATTGTAATCATTTAACATTAACTTATCTCTCTTACGATTGAAAAACTACCTTATCGAATCTCTCTTACGTGTAAGAAACGACGATGATGAATCTTTTTTGCGTTTAAAAACGACGATACCAAGTCTTTCTTATGTTAAATGCCGAACAAAAACGATGATGGAATTCGGTTTGTTCGGCATTTAAAAGAGATCGTTGGTAAGTTTGTTATTTAAACGTTAGAGATCGTCGGTATGTTCGGTATTTAAACGTTTAATATTGTCGGTATTTTCAGTATTTAAAAGTAAGCGATTGTGGTTTGATATTGAAACATAAGAAATAGTTTGTATGTTTGGTATTAAAACGTACGAAGTCGTCGATGTGTTCGGTAGCAGACACAAGAAACTGTCAGTTTTTTCCATTGTAAATTTCAGGTTTTCTGTGCATAATGTAATCAACGTTTTGATTTCCCTTAGCACGAATTTCAAACGTACTTCTCAAAGGAAAATTCTGAAAAAAATGTGCAAAGTTATTGAAATTTCTCCTTTAGCCTCTTCTGAAATTTAATTGAACGAATATAATTTTTTTGAATTCAAAAATGTAACATAATTGTTGAACATTGAAGCGAATTTCGTTGATTAATTCATATTCACTGAGTTTTGACGTACTTTCTTGTAGTTTACAAGCGAAGTTTTTCCCGGTTGGTTACGTTTGAAACCGAAAATGCCGACCGTTTTATGTACTTTCTGCCGGACTAGTCTGCGGTTAAATTGCTGACAATAGCTTATCGCAGTTTACAGAATTTCTCTCAAAAATACCCAATCTCTCCCAATTAAAAAACGGCGATACGAAATTGCTCTTACATTTAAGAAACGAGGATGCCGAATCTGTCTTACGTTTAAAAATGACGACACCGATTGTTTCTTACATTAATTACCGAACAAAAACATTGATGGAACTTTCGTCGTTTTTGGCTAGAAAATAGGATGATACCGATGATTTCTTAGGTTTAAAACAGAAAATTTCTTGACTAGGGTAAAAGTTATGCCAAAGGAAAAATGGTATGATGATATATTGTCACTCGTTTCTTGGCAAAACAAAATAGATCCGAACACATCACCCGCCTCCGTGTAATTTTCAGAATGCAATGATTCGGTTTGTGCTTGTTTTGCTGGTTTTTAAAACATGAACCAATGTTGACGTCAAAGATTTAAGTTAATAAAATTGCCAAACAAGCTTTGCCGATCAGACGTTTAAGTTCTAACTATTCATAAAAAAATTTTAGTACACTGTATTTCCCTGCTACTTTGCTCTACTCAAAGTTATAGAATATAATTTTTGCTACATGCAAAAGAAACATGCAAAAGAATTAGTTCAAAACACTTGAAAACTAGTTAGGTATTAGTTTTTTCTGCTCAAACAAAGATCATATGAAAATAGAAATCAATTTAAAAAAGGGGAGCATAAAATGCACAAGAGAAAATAATTTATCGAGTTTTTCCTAAACTACAAACAATTTAATAGACATTATGACCTAATTAAACGACAGCAGGATTGTTGTTTCTCAACTTAGAGTATAAAAATGGTCAAAAATTGAAGAAACTAATGTAAGTTTGCATCCTTGTGCTACCCTTTTTATTTCACTAGTAAAGACCGTCCTAAAACAGAGCCGTGCTTGCCGGATAACAACACTTTTTGATTTTATCGGCTACATCGCAACAACGCAGACTCCTCTGTTGGATTTCTGAAAGGGGTCGCCTCAATTGCGAAAATTAACTCGATGGTAAGTATGTATCCTTCAAAGATACCGAATGTCTACAAAAAAACTGCCTGTTGAAAACTACATACTACAAATTTTTAGTTTTGTAGTATGTAGTTTTCGATAGGCTTTTTTTTGTAAATTTTCGGTATCTTTATGAGTTACCTTTCAGCAAAGAGGCTTGGCATTTTTATTCAACTATATATAAATTACTGGTAAGAGTAAACACCATATTAATAAATCGTTTTTAAAGACGTATGGTTTCCGTTTCAAGAGCAAATTGATTAAAGAGAAATTTCCAAAGTAACCATAACTCAAGAATTTTAAATTTTCTGGCACGCAAATTTGCAGTATTAAAGAACACTGTGGAAAAATATTTGGGATAGCAGTTTTTTTAATGCATTGCAATCTGACTAAATTGCCTTGTTTAAGTCAGGCTTGATCTTTTTGAATGGACTCGACACCAATTTTGCCAGCCACGAGCTTTCTATGTGTTTTAGGATTTTGTGAATTATACAATATGGGCTCAATTTTGCAACAATGATCAGATTCGTTGATTTTGACAATCCATTTAACAAGTTGAATTCGAAAACTAAAAATAAGCTCTGATCACGTCATTCCGCAGAGAAATTAGTCCTGCATAGATCGTCGAAGTCCAAAAGCACATCTGAGCAAACACCTCCGCTCAAAATTTTTCCAGCGAGCTCGGTTCATTTGGAACCAATTCGCGTGCAAAAATATCAAATTTTTAAGCATTGCACTTTTTTGTTAGTCGTTGTTGCATGATTGCTGCGCAATTTTTCAAAGTAGGCAGACTTACAAAAAAACCGTCTGTCTCAAAAAAGGTTTATACGTATTTTCAATGAAGATTGGCTCTTGTATGTTGTTGGACCAAATCTGCAGTGTCAGTTTTGGATAGGGCCAATAAAAATAAAACGAAACATTTCAATTAAAAGTTTTTGACTCTGTAACGGCTGCTCTCAATCGTTTGTTACGAGGAAAGCTTGTCCTGATATGTCCAGGTAGCTTGCTTTTCGTGTTTGCATTTGTAAATGTATATAAGCTGTGTTCTTATCATTGCATTGAAAAATCAGATTGTGACTATTTGCAAATCTTAGTTTTTGTTACTGATGTTGCTACAGATCTAACAATTCGGGATCTTCTATGTATAGGTAGAAGAAATAATACAATGGGAAAATAAAGGGAAAACAAAAATATATTTTTAAGCACAAATTTTTATCTTAAACTTCATTTGCTTTTTACTTTTTGTAATTTCAAGAATTCAGGGATTGCAACAGTTTAATTGCAGCGGGATTAATTTGTAGATAGAGGACGCAATAGCAAAAGAATCAAAGCTCAAAAAAAATTTACAGCGCAAGACGCAGTAAAATTATGCTGCTCACGACAATTTAAAGGACATAACTCAGTAGAACATTAATTATTGATCGAAGCATTTTGGCAGTTTGTTTTCATCAATATTTACGATATATTTATACGCAAACTTATGACTCTTATGTATATTTATACATACATATTTTTTTTAAATTATATATATTTATATATATATATATACATATATTTATATATATATATATATATATATATATATACATATATATATATATATATATATATATATATATACTTATATGTATGAGTGTATATATATATGTATATATATATACGTAAACATATATATATATATATATATATATATTTATATATATATATATATATATATATATATATATACAATTATATATATATATATATATATATATATATAAATATATATATTTATATACAAATGTATATATAAACATATATATGTATATATATATGTATATATATGTATACAAATATACACAAATGTATATTTGCATATATATACATTTGTATATATATATTTTTAAATATATATATATATATACATTTGTATATAAATTTATATATTTATATATATATATATATATATATATATATAATTGTATATATATATAAATATATATAAATATATATATATATATATATATATATATGTTTACGTATATATATATATATATATATACATATATATATATACATATATATATATATATATATATATATATATATATATACACTCATACATATAAGTATATTTATATGTATATATATATATATATATATATATATATAAATATATATATATATATATATATATAAATATATATAATTTAAAAAAAAAATATGTATGTATAAATATACATAAGAGTCATAAGTTTGCGTATAAACATATGTGTATATTTTATTATATATATATATATATATATATATATATATATATATATTTATATAGAATAAGTATGTGTATCAAAATATTTTTGATTCAAGAGCAAATTATTTCCAGAGCGATTTCCAATTTAACCAAACTTGAAGAACTTAAAAATCTCTGACATGCGAAATAGCAGTATTAAAGAACTCTGTTTTAAAAAAAACATGGGATAGCAGTTTTTAATGCATTGCCCTGTTTAAGTGGAGTCTTCTTGTATTCGAATGAACTCGACACCATTTTTGCCAGCCGCGAACTTTTCGTATGTTTTAGTATTTTGTAAATTATACAATACGGGCTCAATATTTTACAACAATGATCGTATCAGAATCGGTGATTTTAAAGTTTAATTTAAGTTGAGTTTGAAAACAACAAATGAGCTCTGATCACATCATTTTGTAGAGATATAGCTCCCGAATAGATCGTCAGTACAAAAGCACCTCTGAGCAAACTCAAGCACACTCAAAAGTTTTTTTAGCGAGATTGTTTCAATTGAAAACATTTTGCTTGCAAAAATACCAAATTTCTAAGCATTGCTGTTTTTTGTTAGTCGTTGTTGCATAATTTTTGCGCAAATTTTCAAAGTAGGCAAATTTACCATCAAAAAATTGTTTCTCATCATTGTTTTCATCAATATTTTGCTGAATTATAGGGAGAAAGCCGTTTACTGTGGCTGCTGTAGGTGATTTCCTTGGCTCGTGTTGCCGGTCATACCCCTTCTTCTCTTATCAGGTGAGTATAACTACAACTGTAAACTGTAGTTAGATTTAGGATTATCGATTCTACTCTGACTCAAAATTTGCAATGACAACGCAAAACGTACAAAAAACAAAGATCTAAAACAAAAGTATTTTCCGTTTACAGTTAGTATGAAATAATTTCCTTGGTACTCCTTCTATGCAAGCACAGATTCAACATCATTGACCCTGCTTTGCTTCGTGAGAAGTCCTCGTCAAATAGTGTTACTGGATAGAGCTTGTCGGCTGTTAACTTGCAGACTCTTTCTTTCGTTAAAACTTTTTGTATAAAATATTTCCGTCAAAAAGCACGACCGGCTTCTCTGCAACTCGGTCATTTTCCAATACCCTTGTTTGTCACTGTCTTCGAACAAAAAAAACGCGACCATCGTCTTTGATTTTAAAATGTACAACGAATTTTTGCTGCCTCCTCTGTTGAATTTATGAAAGGATTAGCCTCAATTGGGAACACTAATTCTCAAAAGAAAGAATGTAACTTTGGGATATGTAGTTTTTCAGGAGGGGTATTTTTGCCGCTGTTTGATATCATATGAGTTACCTTTCAGTGAAGAAGCATTTATTATATATATAAAATTATATGTATGTATATATATATATATATATATATATATATATATATATAAATATATATGTGTATATTTTTATATATATATTTATATATATATACATATGTATAATATATATATATATATATATATATATATATATATATATATATAGAATAAGTATGTGTATAAAAATATTTTGATTCAAGAGCAAATTATTTCAAGAGCGATTTCCAATTTAACCAAACTTGAAGAACTTAAAAATCTCTGACATGCGAAACAGCAGTATTAAAGAAACTCTGTTTTAAAAAAACATGGGATAGCAGTTTTTTAATGCATTGCCCTGTTTAAGTGGAGTCTTCTTCTATTCGAATGAACTCGACACCATTTTTGCAAGCCACGAACTTTTCGTATGGTTTAGTATTTTGTAAATTATACAATACGGGCTCAATATTTTACAACAATGATCGTATCAAAATCGGTGATTTTAAAGTTTAATTTAAGTTGAGTTTGAAAACAACAAATGAACTCTGATCACATCATTTTGTAGAGATATAGTTCCCGAATAGATCGTCAGTACAAAAGCACCTCTGAGCAAACTCAAGCACACTCAAATATTTTTTTAGCGAGATTGTTTCAATTGAAAACATTTTGCTTGCAAAAATACCAAATTTTTAAGCATTGCTGTTTTTTGTTAGCCGTTGTTGCATAATTTTTGCGCAAATTTTCAAAGTAGGCAAATTTACCATCAAAAATTGTTTCTCATCATTGTTTTCATCAATATTTTGCTGAATTATAGGGAGAAAGCCGTTTACTGCGGCTGCTGTAGGTGATTCCCTTGGCTCGTGTTGCCGGTCATACCCCTTCTTCTCTTATCAGGTGAGTATAACTACAACTGTAACTGTAGCTAGAACTAAGATGTAACATCAACCAGCAACGCCAAAATAGCGTTACAACAGGCAGTCCAACTTCGAAAAACAGGTAGATTTCCGCCAAACAATCTTAAGAAATAATGAATCCTTAAGATAAAATGGTTGTCACAATTAAGCAATATACTGAATTTGTTTGGCTGAATTCAGCTAGTTAACAAAACTCTAACAAACGGCACTTCAACATCCATGAAATTAGTCTTGTGATTTAGTTCATTTGTTTCTAAAAATCGCTTTTTCAAATATATTTATAATAGCACAGTTTATTTTTCTGGAAATATGAGAAACATTGAAAAATTTGAACGGTAAAACCCGTTGACTACGTTATAAGCAAAAACCAATTTCCAGTGCCAATGTAAACTTTTTGGGTCCAGCATGAACACATTAGGTCGAGGTTAAGTCGAGCATCATATTTGGGTCGAGCTAAAGTCCAGAATCAAAAATTTTTGTCTAGCCAAACTCTAGCTGAACGACAGCTAAATTCTTTTCAGGGCTGGTTGAGTCCAGCATGGTCTTTTCATGCGACCTTTTCGTCGAGCATGGTCTTTTCATAACTCGAGGCCTAAACCTGGGAGTGATCATTTTGAATTAACTGTGTTCCTTTAAAATTCATACTAAAATAAATATTAGATAAAATTGCTGAAACATAAGTCCTTTGCAAATTGCTAATGGCTCTGCGATGTAGTGGACGCATTATATCGTTTTAAGGTTTGTAGAAGTTTATTACAAACCATGCCTAACGCCAAGTTGAAAATCAGTACAGCGCAGGTCCTCTTCTAGTGTAATGTCCGTAGTGACTCAACATTAATGATTAAGCCACTTTTGAAAAACATCCAGCGATGTGAATCCATTTCTACGCATACAAGGCATTCAAGACTTCTCAAATTATACATAAGCCTTGACCAAGTTTTTAACGTCTTTGTTGTTACGAATTGTCTAATTTGCATAGCCATTAGTAATTTTCAAAATGGAGCTAAAACTTTAGGTTGTTTGTGCCATAGCCCCCCATGAAATTATAGCCCCCTTCCCATTATGGTGTAATTTCCATGATTGGGGGGGGGGGGGGCTATAGGTTATCTGAACACTAAGCTGGGGGGGGGGGGGGGGCTATAATGGGAAAGACCCTATTTTCGCAATGATCTCCTACTATTTAATTAAATGCTGTGCTCTGTAACTGGGGGAGCATAACGTACTGGAGGGGGGGGGGGGGGGGGGGGGATTTAAAATGATTTATTAAGCTCATTGTCAAGCTATAAAAGAATATAAGAGCACCTTGTAGTGAGCTCGCTATCCATTGTTCCAGTCACATCATCACCCCCCCCCCCCCCCCCCCCATTATCCCGATATTATTGCTACTATCACGCTTT